>NC_069504.1:86919790-87004790 GCF_027579735.1 Bombina bombina | reverse complement strand
CCATAGGGTGCAGTGGTGACTGTAGTTTAATGGAAAAATGACCTGCCTTAAAGTGACAGGGCGGGCCGTGGACTGGATACACTACAAGAGAAATAAATTTATCAGGTAAGCATAAATTATGTTTTCTCTTGTTAAGTGTATCCAGTCCACGGATCATCCATTACTTATGGGATACCAATACCAAAGCTAAAGTACACGGATGACGGGAGGGACAGGCAGGCTCTTTATACAGAAGGAACCACTGCCTGAAGAACCTTTCTCCCAAAAACAGCCTCCGAAGAAGCAAAAGTGTCAAATTTGTAAAATTTGGAAAAAGTATGAAGAGAAGACCAAGTTGCAGCCTTGCAAATCTGTTCAACAGAAGCCTCATTCTTAAAGGCCCAAGTGGAAGCCACAGCTCTAGTAGAATGTGCTGTAATTCTTTCAGGAGGCTGCTGTCCAGCAGTCTCATAGGCTAACCGTATTATGCTACGAAGCCAAAAGGAGAGAGAGGTAGCCGAAGCTTTTTGACCTCTCCTCTGACCAGAATAAACGACAAACAGGGAAGACGTTTGTCGAAAATCCTTAGTTGCCTGTAGATAAAATTTCAGGGCACAGACTACATCTAGATTGTGTAGCAGACGTTCCTTTTTCGAAGAAGGATTAGGACACAAAGATGGAACCACAATCTCTTGATTGATATTCCTGTTAGTGACCACCTTAGGTAGGAACCCAGGTTTAGTACGCAGAACTACCTTGTCTGAATGAAAAATCAGATAAGGAGAATCACAATGTAAGGCAGATAACTCAGAGACTCTTCGAGCCGAGGAAATCGCCATTAAAAACAGGACTTTCCAATATAACAACTTGATATCAATGGAATGAAGGGGTTCAAACGGAACCCCCTGTAAAACATTAAGAACTAAGTTCAAACTCCATGGTGGAGCAACAGTTTTAAACACAGGCTTGATCCTAGCTAAAGCCTGACAAAAAGCTTGAACGTCCGGAACTTCTGACAGACGTTTGTGTAAAAGAATGGACAGAGCTGAAATCTGTCCCTTTAAGGAACTAGCGGATAAACCCTTTTCTAAACCTTCTTGTAGAAAAGACAATATCCTCGGAATCCTAACCTTACTCCATGAGTAACTCTTGGATTCGCACCAATATAAGTATTTGCGCCATATCTTATGGTAAATCTTTCTGGTAACAGGCTTCCTAGCCTGTATTAAGGTATCAATAACTGACTCAGAAAAACCACGTTTTGATAAAATCAAGCGTTCAATTTCCAAGCAGTCAGCTTCAGAGAAATTAGATTTTGATGTTTGAAGGGACCCTGGATCAGAAGGTCCTGTTTCAGAGGTAGCGACCAAGGTGGACAGGATGACATGTCCACTAGATCTGCATACCAAGTCCTGCGTGGCCATGCAGGCGCTATTAGAATCACTGATGCTCTCTCCTGTTTGATTCTGGCAATCAATCGAGGAAGCATCGGGAAGGGTGGAAACACATAAGCAATCCCGAAGGTCCAAGGTGCTGTCAAAGCATCTATCAGAACCGCTCCCGGATCCCTGGATCTGGACCCGTAACGAGGAAGCTTGGCGTTCTGTCGAGACGCCATGAGATCTATCTCTGGTTTGCCCCAACGTCGAAGTATTTGGGCAAAGACCTCCGGATGAAGTTCCCACTCCCCCGGATGAAAAGTCTGACGACTTAAGAAATCCGCCTCCCAGTTCTCCACTCCCGGGATGTGGATTGCTGACAGGTGGCAAGAGTGAGACTCTGCCCAGCGAATTATCTTTGATACTTCCATCATTGCTAGGGAGCTTCTTGTCCCTCCCTGATGGTTGATGTAAGCTACAGTCGTGATGTTGTCCGACTGAAACCTGATGAACCCCCGAGTTGTTAACTGGGGCCAAGCCAGAAGGGCATTGAGAACTGCTCTCAATTCCAGAATGTTTATTGGTAGGAGACTCTCCTCCTGATTCCATTGTCCCTGAGCCTTCAGAGAATTCCAGACAGCGCCCCAACCTAGTAGGCTGGCGTCTGTTGTTACAATTGTCCAGTCCGGCCTGCTGAATGGCATCCCCCTGGACAGATGTGGCCGAGAAAGCCACCATAGAAGAGAATTTCTGGTCTCTTGATCCAGATTCAGAGTAGGGGACAAGTCTGAGTAATCCCCATTCCACTGACTTAGCATGCACAATTGCAGCGGTCTGAGATGTAGGCGTGCAAAGGGTACTATGTCCATTGCTGCTACCATTAAGCCGATCACCTCCATGCATTGAGCTACTGACGGGTGTTGAATGGAATGAAGGACACGGCATGCATTTTGAAGCTTTGTTAACCTGTCTTCTGTCAGGTAAATCTTCATTTCTACAGAATCTATAAGAGTCCCCAAGAAGGGAACTCTTGTGAGTGGAAAGAGAGAACTCTTCTTTTCGTTCACCTTCCATCCATGCGACCTTAGAAATGCCAGTACTAACTCTGTATGAGACTTGGCAGTTTGAAAGCTTGAAGCTTGTATCAGAATGTCGTCTAGGTACGGAGCTACCGCAATTCCTCGCGGTCTTAGTACCGCCAGAAGAGCACCCAGAACCTTTGTGAAGATTCTCGGAGCCGTAGCCAATCCGAATGGAAGAGCTACAAACTGGTAATGCCTGTCTAGAAAGGCAAACCTTAGATACCGGTAATGATCTTTGTGAATCGGTATGTGAAGGTAAGCATCCTTTAAATCCACTGTGGTCATGTACTGACCCTTTTGGATCATGGGTAAAATTGTCCGAATAGTCTCCATTTTGAACGATGGAACTCTTAGGAATTTGTTTAGGATCTTTAAATCCAGGATTGGCCTGAAAGTTCCCTCTTTTTTGGGAACCACAAACAGATTTGAGTAAAACCCTTGTCCCTGTTCCGACCGTGGAACTGGATGGATTACTCCCATTAATAAAGCTCTTGTACGCAGCGTAGAAACGCCTCTTTCTTTATTTGGTTTGTTGACAACCTTGACAGATGAAATCTCTCTCTTGGGGGAGAGTATTTGAAGTCCAGAAGGTATCCCTGAGATATTATCTCTAGCGCCCAGGGATCCTGGACATCTCTTGCCCAAGCCTGGGCGAAGAGAGAAAGTCTGCCCCCCACTAGATCCGTTCCCGGATCGGGGGCCCTCAATTCATGCTGTTTTAGGGGCACCAGCAGGTTTCCTGGCCTGCTTGCCCTTGTTCCAGGACTGGTTAGGTCTCCAGCCTTGTCTGTAGCGAGCAACAGATCCTTCTTGTTTTGGAGCAGAGGAAGTTGATTCTGCTCCTGCTTTGAAATTCCGAAAGGAACGAAAATTAGATTGTCTAGCCTTAGGTTTGGCTCTGTCTTGAGGCAGGGCATGGCCTTTACCTCCTGAAATGTCAGCGATAATTTCTTTCAATCCGGGCCCGAATAAGGTCTGCCCTTTGAAAGGTATATTAAGTAATTTAGACTTAGAAGTAACGTCAGCTGACCAGGATTTTAGCCACAGTGCTCTGCGCGCCTGAATGGCGAATCCGGAATTCTTAGCCGTAAGCTTAGTTAAATGTACTACGGCATCTGAAATAAATGAGTTAGCTAACTTAAGAGCTTTAAGCCTGTGTGTAATCTCATCTAATGGAGCTGATTCAAGTGTCCCTTCCAGAGACTCAAACCAAAATGCTGCTGCAGCCGTGACAGGCGCAATGCATGCAAGGGGTTGCAATATAAAACCTTGTTGAACAAACATTTTCTTAAGGTAACCCTCTAACTTTTTATCCATTGGATCTGAAAAGGCACAGCTATCCTCCACCGGGATAGTGGTACGCTTAGCTAAAGTAGAAACTGCTCCCTCCACCTTAGGGATCGTTTGCCATAAGTCCCGTGTGGTGGTGTCTATTGGAAACATCTTTCTAAATATCGGAGGGGGTGAGAACGGCACACCGGGTCTATCCCACTCCTTAGTAACAATTTCAGTAAGTCTCTTAGGTATAGGAAAAATGTCAGTACTCGACGGTACCGCAAAATATTTATCCAACCTACACATTTTTTCTGGTATTGCAACTGTGTTACAATCATTCAGAGCCGCTAACACCTCCCCTAGTAATACACAGAGGTTTTCCAGCTTAAATTTAAAATTTGAAATATCTGAATCCAATCTGTTTGGATCAGAACTGTCAGCCGCAGAATGAAGCTCTCCGTCCTCATGTTCTGCAAGTTGTGACGCAGTATCTGACATGGCCCTAACATTATCAGCGCACTCTGTTCTCACCCCAGAGTGATCACGCTTACCTCTTAGTTCTGGTAATTTAGCCAAAACTTCAGTCATAACAGTAGCCATATCCTGTAATGTGATTTGTAATGGCCGCCCAGATGTACTCGGCGCCACAATATCACGCACCCCCCGAGCGGGAGATGCAGGTACTGACACGTGAGGCGAGTTAGTCGGCATAACTCTCCCCTCGTTGTTTGGTGAAATGTGTTCAATTTGTACAGATTGACTTTTATTTAAAGTAGCATCAATACAGTTAGTGCATAAATTTCTATTGGGCTCCACTTTGGCATTAGCACATATAGCACAGATGTCTTCCTCTAAATCAGACATGTTTAACACACTAGCAAATAAACTAGCAACTTGGAAATACTTTTCAAGTAATTTACTATAATATGAAAACGTACTGTGCCTATAAGAAGCACAGAAAGAGTTATGACAGTTGAAAGTTAATAAACTGAAAGGTTATAGCATCAAATCTTTGTAAAAAACACAATTTTAGCAAAGGCTTGTTCCCATTAGCGAAGGATAACTAACCCTGATAGCAGAAAAAAAAGTTACAGAAATAAACGTTTTTTATCACAGTCAACTACAATCTCACAGCTCTGCTGTGAATGATTACCTCCCTCAAAACAAGTTTTGAAGACCCCTGAGTTCTGTAGAGATGAACCGGATCATGCAGGAAATACAATGAGCTTCTGACTGAATTTTTTGACCTCCCCCTCACACACAACAGTGAGAGAGATCAGTAAACTGTCATAAATTAAATAAAACAACTGCCAAGTGGAAAAAATAATGCCCAAAACATTTTATTCACCCAGTACCTCAGAAAATGAAACGATTTTACATGCCAGCAAAAAACGTTTAACATAAATTAAGTGTTATTAAAGAGCCTGTTGCCAGTCCCTGCAAATTAGGCTAAAGTCTTATGCACACAGTATAATTCCAGTGAAGTGCCATTCCCCAGAATACTGAAGTGTAAAATATACATACATGACAGCCTGATACCAGTTGCTGCTACTGCATTTAAGGCTGAGTTTACATTATATCGGTATGGCAGAATTTTCTCATCAATTCCATTGTCAGAAAATAATAAGCTGCTACATACCTCTTTGCAGATTAATCTGCCCGCTGTCCCCTGATCTGAAGTTTACCTCTCCTCAGATGGCCGAGAAACAGCAATATGATCTTAACTACGCCGGCTAAAATCATAGTAAAAACTCAGGTAGATTCTTCTTCAAATTCTACCAGAGAAGGAATAACACACTCCGGTGCTATTATAAAATAACAAACTTTTGATTGAAGGTATAAAACTAAATATAATCACCATAGTCCTCTCACACATCCTATCTAGTCGTTGGGTGCAAGAGAATGACTGGTAATGGCAGTTAGGGGAGGAGCTATATAGCAGCTCTGCTGGGTGAATCCTCTTGCACTTCCTGTTGGGGAGGAGTTAATATCCCATAAGTAATGGATGATCCGTGGACTGGATACACTTAACAAGAGAAAAAGGGGTTACTTGAGTAGACATCTACTGTGACCTTAAAGGTTAAAGGTTACAGTAAAGGTCTATTCAAGTAACCCCTTTGAAACCCATGTCCCCCCATTATTTAGATAGAGTATACAATTTTAAACAATCCAATTTCCAATTTAGTTATTTTATTAAATGTGCTTCATTATCTTTTGTAGAAGGAGCAGCAGTGCATTACTGGGAGCTAGCTGAACACATCAGATTGGTATGATTTTAAAGAAAGAATACCAAATAGAATGAAGCAAATTAGATGACAGAAGTAAATTGGAAAGTGGTTTAAAATTGCATGTTTAATCTAAATCATGAAAGAAAAATGTGGGGTTTTATTTACCTTTAAGATGTGTGAATTGACTATTGCAGTCAAATTTGTGTGACCTCCCAGTTTCTATTTAGAGAACTCTCAAAAACGCCATTTGGGAGCTTTTCTTTAGAAAAAGCATTCATTTGGTCAGAAATCCATTCCAGAAGCGAATCCTCTATAGATTGTGATCAACCCCTATAAGTTTTACCATGCAAAAAATATTGTGTGTAGCTCGGGGGACTTCTGGCTTTTATTTTTCTAAACAAATCTATTTGAATAGTTGCATTTAGTAAAACAATATTTCAGGGTCATGGACATTTGCTAAGCATTTATTTCTATAAAAAGATGTGATCGTACAAAAGGAACAAACGTAGCGCAAATATGTCTCAATATTTAAAATAATATGTGCAGAAACTTTATGTTGGCAAAAGCTATGCAGGTGACTAATATAAGACATTATAAAGAAGCGAAATGTATTTGGAGGAGGCCAAAGTTTTAAATGTGCTCAAAAACATGTTTTCTGTTGAGTTGGATTAAAACTGTCCCCAAAACTGAGAATAATATGAATTGTTGCAACCTTGGCCATCTTATCCTGGACAGAGATATGAGTTACACATGGTACAGGGTGCTCAGAGAAGAACACAAATATTGTTGTCCAGTACTATGTGCTGTCCAGAGGCACAATGCATGTTCCTGCCTGCATACCCTGCAGCATGGGTAACACATAACTGTCCAGCAAAACACGGCTGAGGTGCCAGTCCTAATGCGATAACCGACAGGGATATATCTATGGGTCCCATGGGTTACAAAATGATAAAAACCTCTTAAAAACATCTATGCCAAAAGAAGTGAAAAAGTAGTAGCAAATAAAAGGATAATAGGTAGCTCGGAGAGAACAGCTTAAATATCACACTGTGTCAATAAAATCCAAAAATAATAAATAAATGTACATATTTCATAAAAACAAATACTTATACCAATAAACATAAAAATGAAAACAAAAACATAGCAAAACTATAGTCCATTGAAGACAATTATGTGCCGGCACACATTATGCAGAAGTCTTATTGTCCTAATTCAGATCAATATAGGTGAAGATATCCTAATCCTGTAGCCATAGACAATCAATTAATTGGTATCAAGATCCACAGACAATCCTCCTCTACTACAATGATTTGATAAGAAAAACCTGTGAAAGGAAAATAAAACAAATAGTGCAATACCGTTTCAAATACAGAAATTCTATATAGAGGTACTCACCAGATAGCCCACTATACAACTGACACATTTCGACCATTATTGGCATCAACTGACAGCTCAATTTGGCACCACTAGAGTTTACTTCTGTTTCCGGAATGCTAACTTCCGGTTCCAAAATGTCACTTCCGGTGCACCGGTGATGGCGTTATTTCGGGTTAGCCGATAAGTGGAATGCAGTAGCAACGCATTAGAAAATGCTAACATCCACTACAAGGAGAAAAGTTCTCAAACTTTTAAAGGGACACTGAACCCAAATTTTTTCTTTTGTGATTCAGAAAGAGCTTTCTAATTTACTCCTATTATCAATTTTTCTTTGTTCTCTTGCTATTTTTATTTGAAAAAGAAGGCATCTAAGCTAAGGAGCCAGTCAATTTTTGGTTCAGACCTGGGCAGCATATGTTTATTGGTGGGTGAATTTATCCACCAATCAGCAAGAACAACCCAGGTTGTTTATAAAAAATGGTCCGGATACTAAACTTTCATTCTTGCTTTTCAAATACCAGAATGAAAAAAATTTGATATCAGGAG
This sequence comes from Bombina bombina, assembly GCF_027579735.1. Classification (NCBI taxonomy): domain Eukaryota; kingdom Metazoa; phylum Chordata; class Amphibia; order Anura; family Bombinatoridae; genus Bombina; species Bombina bombina. The sequence goes on along the minus strand of NC_069504.1, from coordinate 86,996,924 downwards.
AAATTAGAAAGTTGCTTAAATCGCATGCACTATCTAAATCACTAAAGAAAAAAATTGGGTTCATGTCCCTTTAAAGGGCACTATAGAGAAAAAGGGTCAACTTTTAAAGTGCATTATTAAAAAGAACATAATTGAAACAGACATAATTAAAACAGAGACACTAGCAAACAACATTAAAACTAATAAAAGATTAACCAATCCATAATGGCCATGATAATAGACATATTAAAAAAATTAAATATCCATACACACAATAAGCACTTAAAACAGATATGTTTAGCTAAGTAAATATGGCTAACTAGTGATATAAACCTCTTAATAAGTACTTACAATAAAGCTTTTTTTTAAAAACAATTTAAAATAATGGCATTTTACCAAATAATCAATAAGACACATATACTTGATAAATAAATAAATAAATAAAAAAGATAAATAAATCAACGAATGAATGCTATATAAATCAATTATAATTATGGATAGGGAGAGAAAGAATCCAACTGTAACTGTTAATATGGAAAGTAAAATTTGTATACAACAAATCTGACTGTTAAATAGATATTTAGAAAAAAACATAACAGATCTATTAATAAACTCTATTATTTACAAACTATATTAAGGCAATATAGCAATTAATGTATAAATCAATATAGCATTGATTTTATAAGTCAAATTAGGTGGAATTAAGTTTTTCAATTGGGTGTTTCGGTATTAAGACCCCTGGGGGTAATACTATCCTTATGGAAAATACATTTAGATTCTGCTATAAAAAAAAGTTTACCATAATTACCAACCACCTCTGGGTTCTCTTTTGACTTTTTGAAGACCACAATACCATAATCCCTTCCTACAACCTTTATGTATATCTCTAAAGTGTCTATATATAGGGGAAATTGTCTTTTAGTTCCTCTATTTGTAACAAATGTTCTCGTATCCTTGACTCTTAGATGTTTTGTAGCCACACTCACACTGTATTAGATATATCACCTTTGCATCTATACATCTAATTAAATAATTGATTATTATATAGGGATTTCTACCTTTTTTATTTTCTTGCTATATTGGCAGCTTTACAAAGTGACACAGAAAGAATCCTCTGATTTTTTTTTTACCATATTTATGGTCTAATTGTTCTTTGTCTCTAAATGTATTTGGTAATTTGCTAGGTGCCAGAATTGTTTTAAGATTTTTAGTCTTCCTAAATAGGGATTCTTGTCTCTCGTCAAGTCGACTCCCTAAAATGGTGTCATCACGTAAAAAATGCCAATGTCTAGACATTATATTCTTTACTAATTAATTATTTGCACTGGAATTCTGTAATAAAAGGCATTTTAATTAAATTATTTCTGATTTGTTTACTTGACCCTTTGGAATATTAGTTTTCCATCTCTTGAGATGAACAACCATAGTATATGTAGTTTTATGCAGTCAACTTTTTGAAGAATGTTTTTGGGATTCTAGTTACACTTTTTCAATAAATTAATAGATAGCCTAAGAAGTCTAGATCGCTAGATTACGAGTTTTGCGTTAGAGGCTATGCGGTGCTAATGAGCAGTTTTCTCTCACAGCTCACTTATATGCAGCGCTGGGCATTACGGGTTTTTACAAACCCGTCGTTAAAAGGCAAGAAGTGAGCATTGAGCAAAATTTTTGCTCCTTACCGCACCTCCAATAATCAGCGCGTGCGTACGTCAGCGGTGAGCCGGTCGTACATGCTCGTGCACGATTTCCCCATAGGAATCAACGGGGAGAGCCAGCTGAGAAAAAGTCTAACACCTGCAAAAAAGCAGCGTAAAACTCAGTAACGCAGCCCCATTGATTCCTAGGGGAAATAAAATTTATGTCTACAACACCAACACCCTAACATGAACCCCGAGTCTAAACACCCCTAATCTTACACTTATTAACCCTAATCTGCCACCTCCCGACATCACCGACACCTACATTATATTTATTAACCCCTAATTGGCCGCTCTGGACACCGCCGACACCTACATTATATTATTAACCCCTAATCTGTCGCCCCCAATGTCGACGCAACCTACCTACACTTATTAACCCCTAATCTGCTGCCCCCCAACGTGCCTCCGCCACTATAATAAACATATTGACCCCTAAACCGCCGCACTCTCCCCGCCTCGCAAACATTAGTTAAATATTATTAACCCCTAATCTTGCCGTCCCTAACATCGCCGCCACCCTACCTACATTTATTAACCCCTAATCTGCCGCCCCCAACGTCGCCGCCACTATACTAAATGTATTAACCCCTAAGTCTTACCCTAACACCCCCTAACTTAAATATAATTAAAATAAATCTAACTAAAAATTCCTATCATTAACTAATAATTCCTATTTAAAACTAAATACTTACCTATAAAATAAACCCTAAGCTAGCTACAATATAACTAATAGTTTACATTGTAGCTATCTTAGGGTTTATTTTTATTTACAGGCAAGTTTGTATTTATTTTAACTAGGTAGAATAGTTACTAAATAGTTATTAACTATTTAATAACTACCTAGCTTAAAATAATTTCAAAAGTACCTGTAAAATAAAACCTAACCTAAGTTACAATAACACCTAACACTACACTATAATTAAATAAATTAACTAAATTAACAACAATTAAATAAATTAAATTAAATTAGCTAAAAATTAGCTAAAGTACAAAAAAACCCCACTAAATTACAGAAAATAAATAAATAAATTACAAGATATTTAAACTAATTACACCTAATCTAATAGCCCTATCAAAATAAAAAAGCTCCCCCAAAATAAAAAAAAAACCCTAGCCTAAACTAAACTATCAATAGCCCTTAAAAGGGCCTTTTGCGGGGCATTGCCCCAAAGTAATCAGCTCTTTTACCTGTAAAAAAAATACAAACAACTCCTCCAACAGTAAAACCCACCACCCACACAACCAACCCCCCCAAATAAAATACTATCTAAAAAAACCTAAGCTCCTTAGGGCAGTTTAGCTCTTTTGCGGCCCAAACCCTAATCTAAAAAATAAAACCCACCCAATACACCCTTAAAAAAAACTAACACTAACCCCCTGAAGACTTACTGTACTGAAGACTGGACATCCAACTTCAAGGAAGCAGCAGAAGTTTTCATCCAACTGGGCCGAAGTCCTCAACGAAGCCAGGAGATGTCTTCATCCAAGCCGGGCGAAGTGGTCCTCCAGACGTGCAGAAGTCTTCATCCAGACGGCATCTTCTATCTTCATCCATCCGACGCAGAGCGGGTCCATCTTCAAGACATCCGACGTGGAGCATCCTCTTCAAACGAAGTCTTCTTACTGAATGACGGTTCCTTTAAGTGACGTCATCCAAGATAGCGTCCCTTAGATTCCGATTGGCTGATAGAATCTATCAGCCAATTGGAATTAAGGCAGAAAAAATCCTATTGGCTGATGCAATCAGCCAATAGGATTGAGCTTGCATTCTATTGGCTGTTCCAATCAGCCAATAGAATGCGAGCTCTAATCCTATTGGCTGATTGGATCAGCCAATAGGGTTGAACTTCAATCCTATTGGCTGACTGCATCAGCCAATAGGATTTTTTCTACCTTAATTCCGATTCGCTGATAGAATTCTTCAGCCTGGTTGGATGAAGACTTCTGCCGTTTCCTTGAGGATGGATGTCTGGTTTTCAGAACAGTAAGTCGATCTTCAGGGGGTTAGTGTTAGGTTTTTTTAAGGGTGTATTGGGTGGGTTTTATTTTTTAGATTAGGGTTTGGGCCGCAAAAGAGCTAACTGCTCTTTTGCTAACTGCCCTGTAAAATTTTCAAATATAATTTCGTTGTCTCTGTTTTCCTACTTTGCACAATGACAATAAAACGAATCTAATCTAATCTAATCAAAAGGGCAATGCCCATCCAAATGTCCTTTTCAGGGCAATGGGGAGCTTAGGTTTTTCTAGATAGTATTTTATTTAGGGGGTTGGTTGTGTGGGTAGTGGGTTTTAACTGTTGGGGCGGTTGTTTGCATTTTCTTTTACAGGTAAAAGAGCTGATTACTTTGGGGCAATGCCCCGCAAAAGGCCCTTTTAGGGCTATTGATAGTTTTAGTTTAGACTAGGTTTTTTTTTGGGGGGGGGGCTTTTTTATTTTGTTAGGGCTATTAGATTAGGTGTAATTAGTTTAAATATCTTGTAATTTGTTTATTATTTTCTGTGATTTAGTGTTTGTTTGTTTTTGTACTTTAGCTAATTTAATTTATTTAATTGTTTTTAATTTAGTTAATTTATTTAGTTGCAGGGTTAGGTTAGGTGTTATTGTAACTTAGGTTAGGTTTTATTTTACAGGTACTTGTGTATTTATTTTAGTTAGGTAGTTATTAAATAGTTAATAACTATTTAATAACTATTCTACCTAGTTAAAATAAATACAAACTTGCCTGTAAAATAAAAATAAACTTTAAGCTAGCTACAATATAACTATTAGTTAGCCTAGGGTTTATTTTATAGTTAAGTATTTAGTTTTAAATAGGAATTATTTAGGTAATAATATTAATTTTTATTTAGATGTATTGTAATTATATTTAAGTTAGGGGGTGTTAGGGTTAGGGTTAGACTTAGCTTTAGGGGTTAATACATTTAGTATAGTGGCGGTGACGTTGGGGCGGCAGATTAGGGGTTAATAAATGTAGGTAGGTGGCTGCGATGTTAGGGACAGCAGATTAGGGGTTAATAATATTTAACTAGTGTTTGCGAGGCGGGAGTGTGGAATTTAGGGGTTAATATAATTATTATAGTTGCGGCGATGTCCGGAGCGGCAGATTAGGGTTTAAAAATTGTATTATAGTGTTTACGATGCGGGAGGGCCTCGGTTTAGGGGTTAATAGATAGTTTATGGGTGTTAGTGTACTTTTTAGCACTTTAGTTATGAGTTTTTATGCTACGCGTTGTACCATAAAACTCTTAACTACTGACTTTTAAATGCGTTAGGACTCTTGATGGGGTAGGGTGTACCGCTCAATTTTTGGCCTCCCAGGACAGACTCGTATATCAGCGCTATGGAAGTCCCAACAGAAAAAAGACTTTACAAACTTTACGAAGTCGTTTTGCGGTAAGGCCAAAGAAGTGTGTGGTGCCCCTAAACCTGCAAGACTTGTAATATCAGTGGTAGGGAAAAAGCAGCATTGGACCTGTTAACGCTGCTTTTTCAGCCTAACGCACAACTCGTAATCTAGCCGTATGTTTGTCTTACTGACTTCATAGGTAAACTTCAGATTCATAGTGTTCATATTCATCACATTTAGGATAAATCGCAAAGATTCTTCTGTCCCCCTTCATATTATAAACATATAATTTATGTAGCACCTGTATAGAATCAGATCCGCACTGGGACAGGATTTCCAAAAAATACTTTCCCATTTGCCCATGTACAGGTTGGCAAAACTTGGAGCGAATCTGGTTCACAATGCGGTACCAGAGACTTGATTATAAAAAACACCATTGAACTCAAAATAATTATAAGTTAAAATAAACATAATACCGTCTATAATTAAATTCTTATAATCAGTCGATAACTTGTCATCTTTAATAAAAAGGATCTTACAATTCCTAAATTGTGTGGTATACTCGTACATAGGGATGAGACATCACATGTGATAAACAGATAATCAGCCTCCCATTCTAAATCTTTCAATAGATTCCATAACTGAGTAGAATCCTGTAAATACGAATTCACTTTCACCACATATTTTTGTAAGTAGATAATGTATTCCGAGGGGTTACTAGTTATGGAATATCTAGATAATGGGCCTGCTAGGGTTTTTTTTGTACACTTATGCTCCTTAAGTAGATAACAAAAAGTTTGGACCTTTGGGAAGACAGGGAACAGATATTTATATTCCTTATCATTTAGAGCTCACAACCTTTTATTCTGATCTAGGAGTGTTCTTTCTTATTTTTATCTGTAGGATCACATTTTTTTTTTATTTTTTTTTTATAAATATTTTTTTATTGAGGTTATGGAGAATATACAACAAGTATGAAATACCATGAAATATAAATGACAGATTATATAACTTACAGATACATTTTGAATAAAGCAAAAGTATTACAATGAATCTTTATAGGTAGATATCTTGAACCTCAGTTTTATGTTATTTTCTGTGATGAGTTCCTCAGATTATAAGGAGGGTTACTCTTGAACCCAACAAAGCTTATGGACACTGAGAGAGGAAATTGGCGGTGGAGATGGTCACTTTGGACCTGGTGAATAGATAGAAAGATGGGGAAAGTCAGCAGTCAAGAGCTGCTTTAGAATAAAAAAAAATAAAAAAGAAGAAGGAGGGGGGGCGGGGTTGGGCCCCTGTTAGAGATATGTGTTATCTAGAGTTAAGTAAATGGAGAGAAGGGTAGTGATTTGGAAATGCACCGCTTGATAGGGAAACAAGGATGGGTGATGGTCTATTATGAGCCTGAGTCTAAGGGTATCCGTGCAACCTGTGTTGTGACTACTGATGAATAATTATAAAATAAAATATTAACCAACGGTTTGTTAACTTGATTAAATGCCTACGCTAGGGGAGCAACGAATAGAGTGACCACTAAAGCAGGTTTCCATGTGTGGACTACCTAAGTAGAGTCAGATAGTGAATATGTTAGTAGGGAGCAAAAGCATGAAGCCTAGGATATTATTGGGCATTAAAAGCTTCACTAGGAGTGAAATCAAATAGTATAGAGCCCATTTGTAGCATAAACATGTCAAAGTATTGAGCTGCTATGTAAGCAATTGTCATAGAGATTCTTCATACAAAGAAAAACATATGTAATCTATAGAAAAGGAGTGGCCAAATGTAAAGAAGGTTCATGTCAGAACAAGCAAAACTAATATATATCCAGCTGTTTATAGTTGTCACAGAGGAAAAAGTAACTGATAATGTGAACCATAAACAAACCACAATAATAATAGGTATAAAGCATAGCATACATATAATAGGGTTGAATTATAGGTGTCCCTCTAAATGAACCCTAATGGGAAGTTGCATACATATTAGGCATCTACAGGAGTAAAAAACATAGTACCCCATGATTCAATATTAGTATAAATCAGCAAACATGTTAACTAACTATATTCTAAATATAAGAAACATCTGAATGAGAGACTAACATAACCAATGCCTAAGGTTAGAACTAACTATAATAGGGTGTATAGTGTCTGAGTTGTCTAGCCCACTCCAGTGACCAGTAGTCCCAGAGATGCAGTAATTGACATGGGCAAGGCTTTCAGGTCCTGGAACGAAGGTACAAGTAGAGAAGGAGCAGGAGTGTTGCAGAGTAGGCCCAGCAAGTCCAGCATGGCAGAGAGTCCAAAGCAAGTGCACTCTGACCTCCTCCTTCAGCTCTGAAAAATCTCCTTGTCACCTACTCCACAGAGAAAGAACGTGTGAGTGTCTCCAATGCTGTTTGAGGTAAGTCTGATTCTCTCCAGCTCTGCCCCGACCGGCCGCCTCGGGGCAAGAGCAGAGCAAACAGTTGCGAATTGGAGATAAATGTCCGGGCTGCTCTCTGGGCGCATTGTGATCTGGGGAACTATCATGTTAGCCTGCTCCAGTGGAGTAGATAAAGCGCTGTCGGTCTTAGCCGCTGTCAAGCTATGGGGGTCAAGATGTTGCAGAGCAGGGTCTTCCGCTGGTGGGCGAGCAACGGTATCATGAACCTCCTCTGGAGTATCCGACAGGTCCTCCCGGTCAAGAGAGAGGTACCGGATGAGTGAGTTAAACTGAGCATCCATGCGGAGCTCCAGGGCAGCGAGTGTTCTTTCAATTTGGTACGCCATTCTCTCTGCCGGTTAGAGGATCTAGATTACCCCCTAGAGGTGGATGTCAGGTGGGGATCTAGGGTCTGGGTGCAAGTAGATTGCAACGTTTAATTGTTCCAATAGTGGTATCATCAGCTTGTATTGGGGCTTAATCGTGTCTCTCTTACCCAGTATGCTAAACCCTGATCTTTGTGCAATAAACGATCTCCAGATCAGCTTCTGCGGTATAGGGCTTCCACGTGGCAGAGAAAATGGCTGCTCCTAGATGTTCTGTGCATCAGTCAGCCTGTAAAACAGCTACCATCTCCTTTATGTAACTGTTATTCAGTGTCCCAACGATTCCTGGCCTTCTCTTAGGACCCAGGGATGTCTGTAATGTGGATTGAAGCTGGGCTGAACGGTCAAGTAAATAAAATTATAAGCTATTTCAGCAGAGCTGAAGTGAAGTGCGACCGTTCAGATCCCATGCTAGCTCTGCCCCGGATCACATTTTTTAATCTCATAGGTTCCATTATCCTCCAAAAGTCTCAGTGATTTTTTATTTTTCTTATCAAATCATTGTAGTAGAGGAGGATTGTCTGTGAATCTTGATGCCAATGAATTGATCGTCTATGGCTACAGGATTAGGATATCTTCATCTCTATTGATCTGGATTAGGAAAATAAGACTTTTGTATCTTGTGTGTCGGCACATAGTGGTTTTTGTCAAGGAACCTGGCAATTTATAATTGTCTTTAATGGACTATAGTTTTGCTATGTTTTTGTTTTTAGTTTTATGTTTATTGGTATGTGTTTGTTTTTATTAAATATGTACATTTATGTGTTATTTTTGTTTTTTATTATTTGACACAGTGTGATATTTATGCTGTTTTCTGATAACTATTATCATTTTATTTCCTAATGAGATAAGCCTTTAAAGAGACATAAAATACCATCTAATTGTGAGATATTTGGCAATCCCACAATACATTAACATACCATCTAAGTGTGAAAATGTTTTGAATGCATTAAACTGTTGGACACACCTTCAATATAATGGTTACTACTCACCACGCTATTGAGTTTCTCCTGTACCTGCAATTCACTTTAGAGCCATTCAGTAAGCTCTGTATTTGCATTCTAGACACTGCCATCTTGGAGCTTTATTATTCTTGTACCGTGATATAGAAGTGGTGAAAATTACAGATTTGTGAGGCTATAAAAAAGGCCACTGCGTCTCACAAAGAGTGCAAGAATACATAAGCTCCTAGCACTCATTGCCCAATATGAAGATGTGGATCTTCATCAATCTGCACTGGTAAGGGTTAAAATAAGCAAACAGATTTTATATTTCTCTTTCTTCTTTTAACTCATGAACAATATGGTATTGTCCCTATATGTACTAAGCACATTTGTAGCATATTTTTTTCACCCCTCTTTTCTATTACTTATTTTTTCTTTTTTTCTTTGATTAATCAATTTTGAATAAACTGCAATTATTTTGCAAATAATTTGTGAAAATTTGAGATTGTTTGTTCTTATTTTAAAATGACGACTGTTTTAAATCACTGTGCTATCTGTGATAATTTGTTTGTTTCTCCATTTTTTATTATTAAACTAATTGTAAGAATTGCTTCTTTAAGGATCTGCATTCGGATAGCATTCAGATCATTAGTGAGGATCCAAATGTGGATGTAAGGAGCCCCTTCAGATATTTTCATAGCCCAATTGATTCTTGTAAAAGATCACTACTCTAAGAACTAGATTTCCACAGATCTTAGAGTGGGGATTCTCTTACAGGAATCAATCCAGCTACAAAAATATCTGAAGGGAACAAGAGGCTCCTTACTTCCGCATTTAGATCCTCACTAATGATCCAAATGCACATCCCTTAAAAAACTATATCATAATGAGTAGTAACCATGCTTTGTAAATGTGCCCAATAGTTTAATGTCCTTTTGACAATTTGCTTGCTGTAATTGTTTTTCAATAGCCAAACCACTTGCCTTATTTAGAAGAGTGTTAGGCTTTAGAAGCCTTTCATGAGTACTTCTGATTCTCAGCAGTGGAACAATTTATTTTCAGTTAAATTACTATGTATATATATTGCAATTTGTTTTATCACACTTTATACAACAATCTCAACAGGTTTTATGTCCTTTCAAAATCATCTAGTTAAAACACATTTTTAAATGGATTTGGGAAATCCTGAAATTTGAAATTTGAAAATTATACAAAACATTTAATTTCAAATGGCTTTCTAATGAATTGAAATAGACTTAATTTGAAGTTAACTGTCACATGCAGAGTGTGGTTAAAGAAAAATGGCTAAGAGGGCCAGTCCAAGATGTATTGAGGGCATTGGCTCATATTTACCTATTAAGGGTTATAATACTGGTAATTTGGCCATCAGGTGCTGCTCACTATTCTCATCAGCTTCTATAACACTGGCATAATTCTACAATAATTTGCAATAGAGAAATAGTGCACAGCACATAAAATATGTTGGAAGGGTGTAACAAATAAAAAATCACTTTCATGGCCCTACAATTCTTCAGTATTGCTGCACCATTTCACAGTAAACACATTGAAAATGTAATATAAAATGTAATATAAAATGCTTATTTATGTGTAGTAAAACAACATTGCAATATAATTTCATTATTTTGCCCCCTTTTCATGTAGTGTGGCTCTGAAAATTTTGGATTTTCTTATTCTCAAAACTGGAAACGTACACCACAGACTTCTCAATGCAAACCCTGTTACATACCTTTCCCTAACTGGCTTCAGCAAATCACTACTGCAAAACAGTGAACTTTATGCTAACATAATGATTGTGGTTAGCCTCGTCTCCTGCAGAATGAGGCCCAAATTGGTACCTATAAATTGTTATTGTAAACAACTGCAGTAAGCAAGATGTTAATGTGTTTTTAAAAATATATAGAAAAAATATATAGAAATATCAACATATTTCTGTAACATTTCAGCATCTAACCAGTGCTGACAATATTAATTAGCTCTTCTAGTTTAGCAAATAATGCGTGAATGGGTAAATTTTCTATAGAGCTGTCATCATTTGGTGACAAATTAGTAGGAGCAATGTGAGAGACTAATAAAAGTCTCTTATTATTCCTCTCATTAATGGAGAGCATAGTGATTTAAAGTGAAGTGGCTGGTCATAAGTGTATCTATACAAATATGACAAAGGTAAAAATGTGCAAATCTAATGAAATGATATTTGTATATACGTGTATGTGCAAATGCTACAAACATAAAAAAACAAATGTGCAAAAATGTGTAAAGACAACATAAAATGAAAATAAAATAAAAATAAAAATAATCTCCAATATGAATACTAGAAGAAAAACATAATTTATGCTTACCTGATAAATTTATTTCTCTTGTGGTGTATCCAGTCCACGGATCATCTATTACTTGTAGGATATTCTCCTTCACAACAGGAAGTTGCAAGAGGATCACCCACAGCAGAGCTGCTATATAGCTCCTCCCCTAGCTGCCATATCCAGTCATTCGACCGAAACTAGCCGAGAAAGGAGAAACCATAGGGTGCAGTGGAGACTGTAGTTTAAAATTTAGACCTGCCTTAAAAGGACAGGGCGGGCCGTGGACTGGATACACCACAAGAGAAATAAATTTATCAGGTAAGCATAAATTATGTTTTCTCTTGTTAGGTGTATCCAGTCCACGGATCATCCATTACTTGTGGGATACCAATACCAAAGCAAAAGTACACGGATGAAGGGAGGGAAAAGGCAGGTACTTAAACGGAAGGGACCACTGCCTGTAGAACCTTTCTCCCAGAAATAGCCTCCGAAGAAGCAAAAGTATAAAATTTGTAAAATTTTGAAAAGGTATGAAGCGAAGACCAAGTCGCCGCTTTGCAAATCTGTTCAACAGAAGCCTCATTTTTAAAGGCCCAGGTGAAAGCCACAGCTCTAGTAGAATGAGCTGTAATCCTTTCAGGGGGCTGCTGTCCAGCAGTCTCATAGGCTAAGCGTATTACGCTCCGAAGCCAAAAAGAAAGAGAGGTTGCCGAAGCCTTTTGACCTCTCCTCTGTCCAGAGTAAACAACAAACAGGGAAGATGTTTGACGAAAATCTTTAGTCGCTTGTAAGTAAAACTTTAAAGCACGGACTACGTCCAAATTATGTAAAAGACGTTCCTTCTTTGAAGAAGGATTAGGACACAATGATGGAACAACAATCTCTTGATTGATATTCTTGTTGGAAACTACCTTAGGTAAAAACCCAGGTTTTGTGCGCAGAACTGCTTTCTCTGTATGGAAATTCAGATAAGGAGAATCACATTGTAAAGCTGATAACTCAGAGACTCTACGAGCCGAGGAAATAGCCATCAAAAACAGAACTTTCCAAGATAAGAGTTTGATATCAATGGAATGAAGGGGTTCAAACGGAACCCCTTGAAGAACCTTAAGAAATAAGTTTAAGCTCCATGGAGGAGCAACAGGTTTAAACACAGGCTTAATTCTAACCAAAGCCTGACAAAATGCCTGGACGTCTAGAAACTCTGCCAGACGCTTGTGCAAAAGGATAGACAGAGCAGAAATCTGTCCCTTTAAAGAACTAGCTGATAATCCTTTATCCAAACCCTCTTGGAGAAAGGACAATATCCTAGGAATCCTAACCTTACTCCATGAGTAATTCTTGGATTCACACCAATGAAGATATTTGCTCCATATCTTATGGTAGATTTTCCTGGTTACAGGCTTTCGTGCCTGTATTAAGGTATCAATGACTGACTCAGAGAAGCCACGCCTTGATAAAATCAAGCGTTCAATCTCCAGGCAGTCAGTCTCAGAGAAATTAGATTTGGACGATTGAAAGGACCTTGTAATTGAAGATCTTGTCTCAGAGGCAGAGGCCAAGGTGGAAAGGATGACATGTCCACCATGTCTGCATACCAGGTCCTGCGTGGCCACGCAGGCGCGATCAAGATCACCGATGCTCTCTCCTGTTTGATTTTGGCAATCAGTCGAGGGAGCAGAGGAAACGGTGGAAACACATAAGCCAGGTTGAAGAACCACGGTGCTGCTAGAGCATCTATCACCGTCGCTTCTGGGTCCCTGGACCTGGATCCGTAACAAAGAAGCTTGGCATTCTGGCGAGACACCATGAGATCCAATTCTGGTGTGCCCCAACGATGAACCAATTGAGCAAACACCTCCGGATGGAGTTCCCACTCCCCCGGATAAAAAGTCTGACGACTTAGAAAATCTGCCTCCCAGTTCTTTACACCTGGGATATGGATCGCTGATAGATGGTAAGAGTGAGTCTCTGCCCAGCGAATTATCTTGGAGACTTCTAACATCGCTAGGGAGCTCCTGGTCCCCCCTTGATGGTTGATGTAAGCCACAGTCGTGATGTTGTCCGACTGAAATCTGATGAACCTCAGGGTTGCTAACTGAGGCCAAGCTAGAAGAGCATTGAATATTGCTCTTAACTCCAGAATATTTATTGGGAGGAGTTTCTCCTCCTGAGTCCACGATCCCTGAGCCTTCAGGGAATACCAGACTGCACCCCAACCTAGAAGGCTGGCATCTGTTGTTACAATTGCCCAATCTGGCCTGCGAAAGGTCATACCTTTGGACAGATGGACCCGAGATAGCCACCAGAGAAGAGAATCTCTGGTCTCTTGATCCAGATTTAGCAGAGGGGACAAATCTGTGTAATCCCCATTCCACTGACTGAGCATGCATAATTGCAGCGGTCTGAGATGTAGGCGCGCAAATGGGACTATGTCCATCGCCGCTACCATTAAGCCGATCACTTCCATGCACTGAGCCACCGAAGGGTGCGGAATGTAGTGAAGAACAGGGCAGGAATTTAGAAGCTTTGATAACCTGGACTCCGTCAGGTAAATTTTAATTTCTACAGAATCTATCAGAGTTCCTAGGAAGGAAACCCTTGTGAGGGGTGATAGAGAACTCTTTCCCTCGTTCACTTTCCACCCATGCAACCTCAGAAATGCCAACACTATGTCCGTATGAGATTTGGCAATTTGGAAGTTTGACGCCTGTATCAGGATGTCGTCTAGATAAGGGGCCTCTGCTATGCCCCGTGGTCTTAGGACCGCCAGAAGAGACCCCAGAACCTTTGTAAAAATTCTTGGGGCTGTAGCTAACTCGAAGGGAAGAGCCACAAACTGGTAATGCCTGTCTAGAAAGGTAAACCTTAGGAACCGATGATGATCTTTGTGAATCGGTATGTGAAAGTAAGCATCCTTCAAATCCACTGTGGTCATGTACTGACCCTCCTGGATCATAGGTAGGATTGTCCGAATAGTTTCCATTTTGAACGATGGAACTCTGAGGAATTTGTTTAAGATCTTTAGATCCAAAATTGGTCTGAAGGTTCCCTCTTTTTTGGGAACCACAAACAGATTTGAAGAAAATCCCTGTCCTTATTCCATCTGTGGAACTGGATGGATCACTCCCATTATTAGGAGGTCTTGCACACAGCGTAAGAATGCCTCTTTCTTTATCTGGTTTACAGATAATCTCGAAAGGTGAAATCTCCCTTGTGGGGGGGAAGCTTTGAAGTCCAGAAGATATCCCTGAGATATGATCTCCAACGCCCAGGGATCCTGAACATCTCTTGCCCACGCCTGGGCGAAGAGAGAAAGTCTGCCCCCTACTAGATCCGTTGCCGGATAGGGGGCCGTTCCTTCATGCTGTCTTAGAGGCAGCAGCAGGCTTTCTGGCCTGCTTGCCTTTGCTCCAGGCCTGGTAAGATTTCCAGGCCGGCTTGGATTGCGCAAAAGTTCCCTCTTGTTTTGTAGCAGAGGAAGTTGATGCTGCACCTGCCTTGAAGTTTTGAAAGGCACGAAAATTTGACTGTTTGGCCCTTGATTTGGCCCTGTCCTGAGGAAGGGTATGACCCTTACCTCCAGTAATGTCAGCAATAATTTCCTTCAAACCAGGCCCGAATAGGGTCTGCCCCTTGAAGGGAATGTTAAGTAATTTAGACTTTGAAGTCACGTCAGCTGACCAAGATTTAAGCCATAGCGCCCTACGCGCCTGCATGGCGAATCCAGAATTCTTAGCCGTTAGTTTAGTCAAATGAACAATGGCATCAGAAACAAAAGAATTAGCTAGCTTAAGTGTTCTAAGCTTGTCAAGTATTTCAGTCAATGGAGTAGCTGTCTGAAAGGCCTCTTCCAGAGACTCAAACCAGAACGCCGCAGCAGCAGTGACAGGAGCAATGCATGCAAGGGGCTGCAGGATAAAACCTTGTTGAATAAACATTTTCTTAAGGTAACCTTCTAATTTTTTATTAATTGGATCTGAAAAAGCACAACTGTGCTCGACAGGGATAGTGGTACGCTTTGCTAAAGTAGAAACTGCTCCCTCCACCTTAGGGACCGTCTGCCATAAGTCCTGTGTGGTGGCGTCTATTGGAAACATTTTTCTAAAAATAGGAGGGGGGGAAAATGGCACACCGGGTCGGTCCCACTCCTTAGTAATAATTTCTGTAAACCTTTTAGGTATTGGAAAAAACATCAGTACACACCGGCACCGCGTAGTATTTATCCAGTCTACACAATTTCTCTGGCACTGCAATTGTGTCACAGTCATTCAGAGCAGCTAAAACCTCTCCAAGCAACACCCGGAGGTTCTCAAGCTTAAATTTAAAAGTAGACATATCTGAATCAGGTTTCCCCGAGTCAGAGACGTCACCCACAGACTGAAACTCTTCCTCAGCTTCTGCATATTGTGACGCAGTATCAGACATGGGCCTTAAAACATCTGCGTGCTCTGTATTACGTCTAACCCCAGAGCTATCGCGCTTTCCTCTGAATTCAGGCAGTCTGGCTAATACCGCTGACAGGGTATTATCCATGATTGCCACCATGTCCTGCAAAGTAATCGCTATGAGCGTCTTTGATGTACTTGGCGCCATTTTAGCGTGAGTCCCATGAGCGTGAGTCAAAGGGTCCGACACGTGGGGAGAGTTAGTCGGCATAACTTCCCCCTCGTCAGAATCCTCTGGTGATAATTCTTTTAAAGATAACAGCTGATCTTTATTGTTTAAAGTGAAACCAATACATTTAGTACACATTCTCCTATGGGGTTCCACCATGGCTTTTAAATATAATGAACAAGGAGTTTCCTCTATGTCAGACATGTTTATACAGACTAGCAATGAGACTAGCAAGCCTGGAAAACACTTTAAATCAAGTTAACAAGCAATATAAAAAAACGTTACTGTGCCTTTAAGAGAAACAAATTTTGCCAAAATTTGAAATAACAGTGAAAAAAGGCAGTTAAACTAACGAAATTTTTACAGTGTATGTAACAAGTTAGCAGAGCATTGCACCCACTTGCAAATGGATGATTAACCCCTTAATACAAAAAACAGATTAACAAAACGAAAAATATGTTTTTTAAACAGTCATAACAACTGCCACAGCTCCTACTTTTGAAGCCTTTTGAGCCCTTCAGAGATGTCCTATAGCATGCAGGGGACTGCTGAGGGAAGCTGAATGTCACAGTTTGTAATTTTAACTGCACCAACTGTAACTTTTATACTATAACAGTGGAAAGCCTCAGGAAACTGTTTCTAGGCAAAAATAAAGCCAGCCATGTGGAAAAAACTAGGCCCCAATAAGTTTTATCACCAAAGCATATATAAAAACGATTAAACATGCCAGCAAACGTTTTATATTGCACATTAATCAGAGTATATACCTCTGATAGCAAGCCTGATACTAGTCGCTATTAAATCACTGTATTTAGGCTTTAACTTACATTAATCCGGTATCAGCAGCATTTTCTAGCAAATTCCATCCCTAGAAAAACTTAACTGCACATACCTTATTGCAGGATACCCTGCACGCCATTCTCCCTCTGAAGTTACCTCACTCCTCAGACATATGTGAGAATAGCAGTGGATCTTAGTTACTTCTGCTAAGATCATAGAAAAACTCAGGCAGATTCTTCTTCTAAATGCTGCCTCAGATAAAATAGCACAACTCCGGTACCATTTAAAAACAATAAACTTTTGATTGAAGAAAAAACTAACTATATTTTACCACTTTCCTCTTACTACCTCCAGCTATGTTGAGAGCTTGCAAGACTGGATATGGCAGTTAGGGGAGGAGCTATATAGCAGCTCTGCTGTGGGTGATCCTCTTGCAACTTCCTGTTGGGAAGGAGAATATCCCACAAGTAATGGATGATCCGTGGACTGGATACACCTAACAAGAGAAAAAAACATTTGTATGAACTATACAGTGATAAATATTACCACCTATAACCCATAACAGATCATATAACTAAAAATAAGGCATAAAAAGAAAAATATTTATAAAGAAAGTAGTGGAATGGAAGCACTGGTAGTGTCAAAAATAAGAGCAGCAAACCTCAAAGCCGCAGCAGGGATAGCAATAGAACAAATAGGGCTAAGAAACCCTATGGAGGTGCGCTCACGTGAATGGGTATGGGTCCACAATATTGATAGTGCACCCTGTACTATCAATAGTGTTTTGTGTCCCTTTAATCATGTCATGTGATATGAACTGTGGTCACGCATGGACAAAGACAATGAACAAAAAGCCCTTTTTAAGGATTTCATGTTACACCAATAAAGATCTGCCTTTGGAATTATAGACAGGAACAGGACAATTCTCACTCCAGAAGCTTTAAAAGACAATACAAGTTCTCCTGTAGCATATTTTAGTTCCTAATCACCCAGTCTCTTTAAAAGACCAGTAAATGCAGTAGATTTGCATAATCATCAAATGCATGATAACAATAGCACTTAGTCTGAATTTCAAGTAAATAACATAATTTATGTAAGAACTTACCTGATAAATTCATTTATTTCATATTGGCAAGAGTCCATGAGCTAGTGACATATGGGATATACAATCCTACCAGGAGGGGCAAAGTTTCCCAAACCTCAAAATGCCTATAAATACACCCCTCACCACACCCACAATTCAGTTTAACGAATAGTCAAGCAGTGGGGTGATAAAGAAAGGAGTAGAAAGCATCAACAAAGGAAATTTGGAAATAATTGTGCTTTATACAAAAAATCATAACCACCATAAAAAGGGTGGGCCTCATGGACTCTTGCCAATATGAAAGAAATGAATTTATCAGGTAAGTTCTTACATAAATTATGTTTTCTTTCATGTAATTGGCAAGAGTCCATGAGCTAGTGACATATGGGATATCAATACCCAAGATGTGGAGTCTTCCACTCAAGAGTCACTAGAGAGGGAGGGAATAAAATAAAAACAGCCATATTCCGCTGAAAAAAATAATCCACAACCCAAAAAAATAAGTTATTTTCACTTTTGAAAGAAAAAAACTTAAATCAAAAGCAGAAGAATCAAACTGAAACAGCTGCCTGAAGAACTTTTCTACCAAAAACTGCTTCCGAAGAAGCAAATACATCAAAATGGTAGAATTTAGTAAATGTATGCAGAGGACCAAGTTCCTGCTTTGCAAATCTGATCAACTGAAGCTTCATTCTTAAAAGCCCACGAAGTGGAGACTGATCTAGTAGAATGAGCTGTAATTCTCTGAGGCGGGGTTTGACCCGACTCCAAATAAGCTTGATGAATCAAAAGTTTCAATCAAGAAGCCAAGGAAATAACAGAAGCTTTCTGACCTTTCCTAGGACCAGAAAATAAAACAAATAAACTGGAAGGCTTACTGAAATTTTTAGTAGCTTCCACATAATATTTCAAAGCTCTTACCACATCCAAAGAATGTAAGGATCTCTCCAAAGAATTCTTAGGATTAGGACACAAAGAAGGGACAACAATTTCTCTATTAATGTTGTTAGAATTCACAACCTTAGGTAAAAATTGAAAAGAAGTCCGCAAAACTGCCTTATCCTGATGAAAAATCAGAAAAGGAGACTCACAAGAAAGAGCAGATAGCTCAGAAACTCTTCTAGCAGAAGAAATAGCCAAAAGGAACAACACTTTCCAGGAAAGTAGTTTAATGTCCAAAGAATGCATAGGTTCAAATGGAGGAGCCTGTAAAGCCTTCAGAACCAAATTAAGACTCCAAGGAAGAGAAATTGATTTAATGACAGGCTTAATACGAACTAAAGCCTGTACAAAACAGTGAATATCAGGAAGAATAGCAATCTTTCTGTGAAATAAAACAGAAATAGCGGAGATTTGTCCTTTCAAGGAACTTGCAGACAAACCCTTATCCAAACCATCCTGAAGAAACTGTAAAATTCTAGGAATTCTAAAAGAATGCCAGGAGAATTTATGAGAAGAACACCATGAAATGTAAGTCTTCCAAACTATAATAAATCTTTCTAGAGACAGATTTATGATCTTGTAACATAGTATTAATCACTGAGTCAGAGAGACCTCTATGACTTAGAACTAAGCATTCAATTTCCATACCTTCAAATTTAATGATTTGAGAAACTGATGGAAAAACAGACCTTGAGATAGTAGGTCCAGCCGTAACGGAAGTGGCCAAGGAGGGCAACTGGACATCCGAACCAGATCCGCATACCAAAACCTGTGTGGCCATGCTGGAGCCACCAGCAACACAAAAGACTGTTCCATGATGATTTTGGAGATCACTCTTGGAAGGAGAACTAGAGGCGGGAAGATGTAAGCAGTTTGATAACACCAAGGAAGTGTCAGCGCATCCACTGCTTCCACCTGAACATCCCTGGACCTGGACAGGTATCTGGGAAGTTTCTTGTTTAGATGAGAGGCCATGATATCTATCTCTGGAAGACCCACATCTGAACAATCTGAGAAAACACATCTGGATGGAGAGACCACTCCCCTGGATGTAAAGTCTGGCGGCTGAGATAATCCGCCTCCCAATTGTCTACGCCTGGGATATGCACCGCAGAGATTAGACAGGAGCTGGATTCCGCCCAGGCAAGTATCCGAGATACTTCTTTCATAGCTTGGGGACTGTGAGTCTCACCCTGATGATTGACATAAGCCACAGTTGTGATATTGTCTGTCTGAAAACAAATGAACGGTTCTCTCTTAAGCAAAGGCCAGAACTGAAGAGCCCTGAGAATTGCACGGAGTTCTAAAATATTTATTGGTAATCTCGCCTCTTGAGATTTCCAAACCCCTTGTGCTGTCAGAGATCCCCAAACAGCTCCCCAACCTGAAAGACTCGCATCTGTTGTGATCACAGTCCAGGTTGGGCGAACAAAAGAAGCCCCTTGAACCAAACGATGGGGATCTATCCACCATGTCAGAGAGTGTCGTACATTGGGATTCAAGGATATTAATTGTGATATCTTTGTATAATCCCTGCACCATTGATTCAGCATACAAATCTGTAGAGGTCTCATGTGAAAACGAGCAAAGGGGATTGCGTCCGATGCTGCAGTCATGAGACCTAAAACTTCCATGCACATAGCCACTGAAGGGAATGACTGAGACTGAAGGAGCCGGCATGCTGCGACCAATTTTAAACGTCTCTTGTCTGTTAGAGACAGAGTCATGGACACTGAATCTATCTGGAAGCCTAAAAAGGTGATCCTTGTCTGAGGAATCAAGAAACTTTTTTGTAAATTGATCCTCCAACCATGTTCCCGAAGAAACAACACTAGTTGATTCATGTGAGATTCTGCAGTATGTAAAGACTGAGCTAGTACCAAGATATTGTCCAAATAAGGAAACACTGCAATACCCTGTTCTCTGATTACAGATAGTAGGGCACCCAGAAACTTTGAAAAGATTCTTGGAGCTGTTGCTAGGCCAAATGGAAGAGCAACAAATTGGTAGTGCTTGTCTAGAAAAGAGAATCTCAGAAACTGAAAGTGTTCTGGATGAATCGGAATATGAAGGTATGCATCCTGCAAGTCTATTGTGGACATATAATGTCCTTGCTGAACAAAAGGCAGAATAGTCCTTATAGTCACCATCTTGAAAGTTGGTACTCTTACATAACGATTCAAAATTTTCAGATCCAGAACTGGTCTGAACAAATTTACTTTCTTTGGTACAATGAATAGGTTTGAATAAAACCCCAAACCTTGTTCCTGAGGAGGAACTGGCATGATTACCCCTGAAGACTCCAGGTCTGAAACACACTTCAGAAAAGCCTGAGCTTTTACTGGATTTACAGGGATGCGTGAGAGAAAAAATCTTCTCACAGGAGGTCTTATGTTGAATCCTATTCGATACCCTTGAGAGATAACGCTCTGAATCCAATGATTTTGGACAGATTTTATCCAAAAATCCTTGAAAAACCTTAATCTGCCCCCTACCAGCTGAGCTGTAATGAGGGCCGCACCTTCATGCGGACTTAGGGGCTGACTTTGGTTTCCTAAATGGCTTGGATTTATTCCAATTTGAGGAAGGCTTCCAACTGGAAGCAGAATCCTTGGGAGGAGGATTGAGTTTTTGTTCCTTATTCTGACGAAATGAACGAAAACGGTTAGAAGCCTTAGATTTACCTTTAGGTTTTTTTATCCTGAGGCAAAAAAAACTCCTTTTCCTCCAGTGATAGTTGAAATAATAGAATCCAACTGAGAACCAAATAAATTATTACCTTGGAAAGAAAGAGATAGTAATCTAGATTTAGATGTCATATCAGCATTCCAAGATTTAAGCCACAAAGCTCTTCTAGCTAATACAGCTAAAGACATGGATCTAATATAAATTTTGATAATATCAAAAATGGCATCACAAATAACATAATTTATGCTTACCTGATAAATTTATTTCTCTTGTAGTGTATCCAGTCCACGGATCATCCATTACTTATGGGATATTAACTCCTCCCCAACAGGAAGTGCAAGAGGATTCACCCAGCAGAGCTGCTATATAGCTCCTCCCCTAACTGCCATTACCAGTCATTCGACCGAAAACATGCAGAGAAAGGAAAACCATAGGGTGCAGTGGTGACTGTAGTTTAATGGAAAAATTACCTGCCTTAAAGTGACAGGGCGGGCCGTGGACTGGATACACTACAAAAGAAATAAATTTATCAGGTAAGCATAAATTATGTTTTCTCTTGTTAAGTGTATCCAGTCCACGGATCATCCATTACTTATGGGATACCAATACCAAAGCTAAAGTACACGGATGACGGGAGGGACAGGCAGGCTCTTTATACGGAAGGAACCACTGCCTGAAGAACCTTTGTCCCAAAAACAGCCTCCGAAGAAGCAAAAGTGTCAAATTTGTAAAATTTGGAAAAAGTATGAAGAGAAGACCAAGTTGCAGCCTTGCAAATCTGTTCAACAGAAGCCTCATTCTTAAAGGCCCAAGTGGAAGCCACAGCTCTAGTAGAATGTGCTGTAATTCTTTCAGGAGGCTCCTGTCCAGCAGTCTCATAGGCTAACCGTATTATGCTACGAAGCCAAAAGGAGAGAGAGGTAGCCGAAGCTTTTTGACCTCTCCTCTGACCAGAATAAACGACAAACAGGGAAGACGTTTGTCGAAAATCCTTAGTTGCCTGTAGATAAAATTTCAGGGCACGGACTACATCTAGATTGTGTAGCAGACGTTCCTTTTTCGAAGAAGGATTAGGACACAAAGATGGAACCACAATCTCTTGATTGATATTCCTGTTAGTGACCACCTTAGGTAGGAACCCAGGTTTAGTACGCAGAACTACCTTGTCTGAATGAAAAATCAGATAAGGAGAATCACAATGTAAGGCAGATAACTCAGAGACTCTTCGAGCCGAGGAAATCGCCATTAAAAACAGAACTTTCCAAGATAACAACTTGATATCAATGGAATGAAGGGGTTCAAACGGAACCCCCTGTAAAACATTTAGAACTAAGTTCAAACTCCATGGTGGAGCAACAGTTTTAAACACAGGCTTGATCCTAGCTAAAGCCTGACAAAAAGCTTGAACGTCCGGAACTTCTGACAGACGTTTGTGTAAAAGAATGGACAGAGCTGAAATCTGTCCCTTTAAGGAACTAGCGGATAAACCCTTTTCTAAACCTTCTTGTAGAAAAGACAATATCCTCGGAATCCTAACCTTACTCCATGAGTAACTCTTGGATTCGCACCAATATAAGTATTTGCGCCATATCTTATGGTAAATCTTTCTGGTAACAGGCTTCCTAGCCTGTATTAAGGTATCAATAACTGACTCAGAAAAACCACGTTTTGATAAAATCAAGCGTTCAATTTCCAAGCAGTCAGCTTCAGAGAAATTAGATTTTGATGTTTGAAGGGACCCTGGATCAGAAGGTCCTGTTTCAGAGGTAGCGACCAAGGTGGACAGGATGACATGTCCACTAGATCTGCATACCAAGTCCTGCGTGGCCATGCAGGCGCTATTAGAATCACTGATGCTCTCTCCTGTTTGATTCTGGCAATCAATCGAGGAAGCATCGGGAAGGGTGGAAACACATAAGCCATCCCGAAGGTCCAAGGTGCTGTCAAAGCATCTATCAGAACCGCTCCCGGATCCCTGGATCTGGACCCGTAACGAGGAAGCTTGGCGTTCTGTCGAGACGCCATGAGATCTATCTCTGGTTTGCCCCAACGTCGAAGTATTTGGGCAAAGACCTCCGGATGAAGTTCCCACTCCCCCGGATGAAAAGTCTGACGACTTAAGAAATCCGCCTCCCAGTTCTCCACTCCCGGGATGTGGATTGCTGACAGGTGGCAAGAGTGAGACTCTGCCCAGCGAATTATCTTTGATACTTCCATCATTGCTAGGGAGCTTCTTGTCCCTCCCTGATGGTTGATGTAAGCTACAGTCGTGATGTTGTCCGACTGAAACCTGATGAACCCCCGAGTTGTTAACTGGGGCCAAGCCAGAAGGGCATTGAGAACTGCTCTCAATTCCAGAATGTTTATTGGTAGGAGACTCTCCTCCTGATTCCATTGTCCCTGAGCCTTCAGAGAATTCCAGACAGCGCCCCAACCTAGTAGGCTGGCGTCTGTTGTTACAATTGTCCAGTCCGGCCTGCTGAATGGCATCCCCCTGGACAGATGTGGCCGAGAAAGCCACCATAGAAGAGAATTTCTGGTCTCTTGATCCAGATTCAGAGTAGGGGACAAGTCTGAGTAATCCCCATTCCACTGACTTAGCATGCACAATTGCAGCGGTCTGAGATGTAGGCGTGCAAAGGGTACTATGTCCATTGCTGCTACCATTAAGCCGATCACCTCCATGCATTGAGCTACTGACGGGTGTTGAATGGAATGAAGGACACGGCATGCATTTTGAAGCTTTGTTAACCTGTCTTCTGTCAGGTAAATCTTCATTTCTACAGAATCTATAAGAGTCCCCAAGAAGGGAACTCTTGTGAGTGGAAAGAGAGAACTCTTCTTTTCGTTCACCTTCCATCCATGCGACCTTAGAAATGCCAGTACTAACTCTGTATGAGACTTGGCAGTTTGAAAGCTTGAAGCTTGTATCAGAATGTTGTCTAGGTACGGAGCTACCGCAATTCCTCGCGGTCTTAGTACCGCCAGAAGAGCACCCAGAACCTTTGTGAAGATTCTCGGAGCTGTAGCCAATCCGAATGGAAGAGCTACAAACTGGTAATGCCTGTCTAGAAAGGCAAACCTTAGATACCGGTAATGATCTTTGTGAATCGGTATGTGAAGGTAAGCATCCTTTAAATCCACTGTGGTCATGTACTGACCCTTTTGGATCATGGGTAAAATTGTCCGAATAGTTTCCATTTTGAACGATGGAACTCTTAGGAATTTGTTTAGGATCTTTAAATCCAAGATTGGCCTGAAAGTTCCCTCTTTTTTGGGAACCACAAACAGATTTGAGTAAAACCCTTGTCCTTGTTCCGACCGCGGAACCGGATGGATCACTCCCATTAATAAAAGATCTTGTACGCAGCGTAGAAACGCCTCTTTCTTTATTTGGTTTGTTGACAACCTTGACAGATGAAATCTCCCTCTTGGGGGAGAGAATTTGAAGTCTAGAAGGTATCCCTGAGATATGATCTCTAACGCCCAGGGATCCTGGACATCTCTTGCCCAAGCCTGGGCGAAGAGAGAAAGTCTGCCCCCCACTAGATCCGTTCCCGGATCGGGGGCCCTCGATTCATGCTGTCTTAGGGGCAGCAGCAGGTTTCCTGGCCTGCTTGCCCTTGTTCCAGGACTGGTTAGGTCTCCAGCCTTGTCTGTAGCGAGCAACAGCTCCTTCCTGTTTTGGTGCAGAGGAAGTTGATGCTGCTCCTGCTTTGAAATTACGAAAGGAACGAAAATTAGACTGTCTAGCCTTAGGTTTGGCTCTGTCTTGAGGCAGGGCATGGCCTTTACCTCCTGTAATGTCAGCGATAATTTCTTTCAACCCGGGCCCGAATAAGGTCTGCCCTTTGAAAGGTATATTAAGCAATTTAGATTTAGAAGTAACGTCAGCTGACCAGGATTTTAGCCACAGTGCTCTGCATGCCTGAATGGCGAATCCGGAATTCTTAGCCGTAAGTTTAGTTAAATGTACTACGGCATCTGAAATAAATGAGTTAGCTAACTTAAGGGCTTTAAGCTTGTGTGTAATCTCATCTAATGGAGCTGATTCAAGTGTCTCTTCCAGAGACTCAAACCAAAATGCTGCTGCAGCCGTGACAGGCGCAATGCATGCAAGAGGTTGCAATATAAAACCTTGTTGAACAAACATTTTCTTAAGGTAACCCTCTAACTTTTTATCCATTGGATCTGAAAAGGCACAGCTATCCTCCACCGGGATAGTGGTACGCTTAGCTAAAGTAGAAACTGCTCCCTCCACCTTAGGGACCGTTTGCCATAAGTCCCGTGTGGTGGCGTCTATTGGAAACATCTTTCTAAATATCGGAGGGGGTGAGAACGGCACACCGGGTCTATCCCACTCCTTAGTAACAATTTCAGTAAGTCTCTTAGGTATAGGAAAAACGTCAGTACTCGCCGGTACCGCAAAATATTTATCCAACCTACACATTTTCTCTGGTATTGCAACTGTGTTACAATCATTCAGAGCCGCTAACACCTCCCCTAGTAATACACGGAGGTTTTCCAGCTTAAATTTAAAATTTGAAATATCTGAATCCAGTTTGTTTGGATCAGAACCGTCACCCGCAGAATGAAGCTCTCCGTCCTCATGTTCTGCAAATTGTGACGCAGTGTCTGACATGGCCCTAATATTATCAGCGCACTCTGTTCTCACCCCAGAGTGATCACGCTTACCTCTTTTTCTGGTAATTTAGCCAAAACTTCAGTCATAACAGTAGCCATATCCTCTAATGTGATTTGTAATGGCCGCCCAGATTTACTCGGCGCTACAATATCACGCACCTCCCGAGCGGGAGATGCAGGTACTGACACGTGAGGCGAGTTAGTCGGCATAACTCTCCCCTCGTTGTTTGGTGAAATATGTTGAATTTGTACAGATTGACTTTTATTTAAAGTAGCATCAATACAGTTAGTACATAAATTTCTATTGGGCTCCACTTTGGCTTTAGCATATATAGCACAGATATCTTCCTCTGAATCAGACATGTTTAACACACTAGCAAATAAACTAGCAACTTGGAAATACTTTTCAAGTAATTTACTATAATATGAAAACGTACTGTGCCTATAAGAAGCACAGAAAAAGTTATGACAGTTGAAAATTAATAAACTGAAAAGTTATAGCATCAAATCTTTGTAAAAAACACAATTTTAGCAAAGGATTGCTCCCATTAGCAAAGGATAACTAACCCTGATAGCAGAAAAAAAAAAAAAAAAATACAGAAATAAACGTTTTTTATATCACAGTCAACTACAATCTCACAGCTCTGCTGTGAGTGATTACCTCCCTCAAAACAAGTTTTGAAGACCCCTGAGTTCTGTAGAGATGAACCGGATCATGCAGGGAAGACAATAAACTTCTGACTGAATTTTTTGATGCGTAGCAAAAGCACCAAAAAAGGCCCCTCCCCCTCACACATAACAGTGAGAGAGATCAGTAAACTGTCATAAATTAAATAAAACGACTGCCAAGTGGAAAAAAATAGTGCCCAAAACATTTTTTCACCCAGTACCTCAGAAAATTAAACGATTTTACATGCCAGCAAAAAACGTTTAACATTAATAAATTGAGTGTTACTAAAAAGCCTGTTGCTAGTCCCTGCAAATTAGGCTAAAGTTTTATGCATACAGTATAATTCCAGTGAAGTGCCATTCCCCAGAATACTGAAGTGTAAAATATACATACATGACAGCCTGATACCAGTTGCTGCTACTGCATTTAAGGCTGAGTTTACATTATATCGGTATGGCAGAATTTTCTCATCAATTCCATTGTCAGAAAATAATAAGCTGCTACATACCTCTTTGCAGATTAATCTGCCCGCTGTCCCCTGATCTGAAGTTTACCTCTCCTCAGATGGCCGAGAAACAGCAATATGATCTTAACTACTCCGGCTAAAATCATAGAAAAACTCAGGTAGATTCTTCTTCAAATTCTACCAGAGAAGGAATAACACACTCCGGTGCTATTATAAAATAACAAACTTTTGATTGAAGGTATGAAACTAAGTATAATCACCACAGTCCTCTCACACATCCTATCTATTCGTTGGGTGCAAGAGAATGACTGGTAATGGCAGTTAGGGGAGGAGCTATATAGCAGCTCTGCTGGGTGAATCCTCTTGCACTTCCTGTTGGGGAGGAGTTAATATCCCATAAGTAATGGATGATCCGTGGACTGGATACACTTAACAAGAGAAAAAATGATTAGCATGTTGCAGTAAGCGAACAATGCTAGATATGTTAAAATCCAATTCATGTTGCGCTAAATTTTCCAACCAGAAAGTTGATGCAGCCGCAACATCACCCAAAGAAATAGCAGGTCTGAGAAGATGACCTGAATATAAATAGGCCTTCCTTAGATAAGTTTCAAGTTTCCTATCTAAAGGATCCCTAAAGGAAGTGCTATCTTCCATAGGAATAGTGGTACATTTAGCAAGAGTAGAAATAGCCCCATCAACTTTGGGGATCTTTTCCCAAAACTCTATAGATTTTGCTGGTAAATGATACAATCTCTTAAACCTTGAAGAAGGAATAAAGGAAGTACCTGGCTTATTCCATTTCCTAGAAATCATATCAGAAATAGCCTCAGGAATGGGAAAAACACCTGGGGAAACCACAGGAGGTTTAAAAACAGCATTTAAATGTTTATTAGACTGAACGTCAATAGGACTGGTAACCTCAATATCCAAAGTAATTAAAACTTCTTTTAATAAAGAACACATATACTCTATTTTAAATAAATAAGTAGATTTGTCAGTGTCAATATCTGAGGAAGGATCTTCTGTCTCAGATAGATCCTCATCAGAAGAGGATGAATTATTATGTTGTTAGTCATTTGAAATTTCATCAGCTAAATGAGAAGTTTTAAAAGACCTTTTACGTTTATTAGAAGGTGTAAATGCAGACAAAGCCTTCATAATAGAATCAGAAACAAATTCTTTAAAATTTTACAGGTATATCATGCACATTAGAAGTTGAAGGAACTGCAACTGGCAATGTACTATTACTGATAGAAACACTATCTGCATGTAAAAGTTTATCATGACAACTATTACAAATAACATTCGGTGGAATAATTTCTACAATTTTACAACAAATGCACTTAGCTTTGGTAGAACCGATGTCAGGCAGCAATTTTCAAGCAGAAACTCCAGAGGCAGGATCAGATTGGGACATCTTGCTCAATGTAAGAGAAAAAACAACATATAAAGCAATATTATCTATTTCCTTAAATGACAGTTTCAGGAATGGGAAAAAATGCAAAAGCATAGACCTCTTGATAGAAAAGAAAGCAGGAGGCAAACAAAAATGGGGTATTGAAATAAAAAATTGGCGCCAAGTATGACGCACAACGTAACATAAACTTTTTTGGCGCCAAAAATGACCGGAAATGACACACTTGCATCACTAATGATGCCGCCGTGTGAAAGGTCTCGGCGTCACGTATGACGCCGGAAATGACGAAGTTGCGTCAAAAACGTATTTTTCCGTGCCAAAATAGTTTGCGCCAAAAATGACGCAATAAAGTCTAACATTTGACGCACCCGCGGGCCTAACACCCGCAATTGCAAAAAGTAGTCAAATTGAAAAAAGACTAAACCCCAGGTAAGAAATACATTTCTTAAAGTGTTTATATTCCCAAATATGAAACTGACAGTCTGCAGAAGGAAATACATGAACCTGACTCATGGCAAATATAAGTACAATACATATATTTAGAACTTTATATAAATGCATAAAGTGCCAAACCATAGCTGAGGTGTCTTAAGTAATAAAAAACATACTTACCAAAAGACACCCATCCACATATAGCAGATAGCCAAACCAGTACTGAAACAGTTATCAATAGAGGTAATGGTAAATTGAGAGTATATCGTCGATCTAAAAATGGAGGTAGGAGATGAATCTCTACGACCGATAACAGAGAACCTATGAAAAAGACCCCCGTTAGAGAAATCATCGTATTCAATAGGTGATGCTCCCTTCACGTCCCTCTGACATTCGCTGTACTCTGAGAGGAATCAGGCTTCAACAATGCTGAGAAGCGCATATCAACATAGAAATCTTAGCACAAACTTACTTCACCACCTCCATAGAAGGCAAAGATTGTAAAACTGAATTGTGGGTGTGGTGAGGGGTGTATTTATAGGCATTTTGAGGTTTGGGAAACTTTGCCCCTCCTGGTAGGTTTGTATATCCCATACGTCACTAGCTCATGGACTCTTGCCAATTACATGAAAGAAAGGGTTTTTATTAGACTGAACGTCAATAGGACTGGTAACCTCAATATCCAAAGTAATTAACACTTCTTTTAATAAAGAACACATATACTCTATTTTAAATAAATAAGTAGATTTGTCAGTGTCAATATCTGAGGAAGGATCTTCTGTCTCAGATAGATCCTCATCAGAAGAGGATGAATTATTATGTTGTTAGTCATTTGAAATTTCATCAGCTAAATGAGAAGTTTTAAAAGACCTTTTACGTTTATTAGAAGGTGTAAATGCAGACAAAGCCTTCATAATAGAATCAGAAATAAATTCTTTAAAATTTTACAGGTATATCATGCACATTAGAAGTTGAAGGAACTGCAACTGGCAATGTACTATTACTGATAGAAACACTATCTGCATGTAAAAGTTTATCATGACAACTATTACAAATAACATTCGGTGGAATAATTTCTACAATTTTACAACAAATGCACTTAGCTTTGGTAGAACCGATGTCAGGCAGCAATTTTCAAGCAGAAACTTCAGAGGCAGGATCAGATTGGGACATCTTGCTCAATGTAAGAGAAAAAACAACATATAAAGCAATATTATCTATTTCCTTAAATGACAGTTTCAGGAATGGGAAAAAATGCAAAAGCATAGACCTCTTGATAGAAAAGAAAGCAGGAGGCAAACAAAAATGGGGTATTGAAATAAAAAATTGGTGCCAAGTATGACGCACAACGTAACATAAACTTTTTTGGCGCCAAAAATGACCGGAAATGACACACTTGCATCACTAATGATGCCGCCGTGTGAAAGGTCTCGGCGTCACGTATGACGCCGGAAATTACGAAGTTGCGTCAAAAACGTATTTTTCCGTGCCAAAATAGTTTGCGCCAAAAATGACGCAATAAAGTCTAACATTTGACGCACCCGCGGGCCTAACACCCGCAATTGCAAAAAGTAGTCAAATTGAAAAAAGACTAAACCCCAGGTAAGAAATACATTTCTTAAAGTGTTTATATTCCCAAATATGAAACTGACAGTCTGCAGAAGGAAATACATGAACCTGACTCATGGCAAATATAAGTACAATACATATATTTAGAACTTTATATAAATGCATAAAGTGCCAAACCATAGCTGAGGTGTCTTAAGTAATAAAAAACATACTTACCAAAAGACACCCATCCACATATAGCAGATAGCCAAACCAGTACTGAAACAGTTATCAATAGAGGTAATGGTAAATTGAGAGTATATCGTCGATCTAAAAATGGAGGTAGGAGATGAATCTCTACGACCGATAACAGAGAACCTATGAAAAAGACCCCCATTAGAGAAATCATCGTATTCAATAGGTGATGCTCCCTTCACGTCCCTCTGACATTCGCTGTACTCTGAGAGGAATCAGGCTTCAACAATGCTGAGAAGCGCATATCAACGTAGAAATCTTAGCACAAACTTACTTCACCACCTCCATAGAAGGCAAAGATTGTAAAACTGAATTGTGGGTGTGGTGAGGGGTGTATTTATAGGCATTTTGAGGTTTGGGAAACTTTGCCCCTCCTGGTAGGTTTGTATATCCCATACGTCACTAGCTCATGGACTCTTGCCAATTACATGAAAGAAAGGGTTTTTTTTCTGACAAATTTAAAAGTTATGTCTATTTCCACTCCCACTGCATCATGTGACAGCCATCAGCCAATCACAAATGCATATACGTATATTCTGTGAATTCTTGCACATGCTCAATAGGAGCTGGTGACTCAAAAAGTATTACTATAAAAAGACTGTGCATTTTGTTAATGAAGTACATTGGAAAGTTGTTTAAAATTGCTGCTCTATCTGAATCTTAAAAGTTTAATTTTGACTTGAGTGTCCCTTTAACAAGCAGAAGAATAAGTAAACGTATCCCACAGGACAAACTACTATAGCTGCATTCATTCCCAGATGATGCCATCTCTTTTATTGTTTTAAATATGAAAAATGTCCAGTCCCTTCAAACTTTTCACAGTAATGTATAAAAGTCAGTTTAAAGAGATTAAATAAATTATAACCAGATTTCAAAGAATCTGTCCCTAATTTTACTGGTTTTCTTTATAATAAAAACTGAAATTTGATATATATATATTAAAAAAAAAAAAGACTTTAATGGCTAGAAAATGAATGAATCTATCTGACTTTTGAGGATTTCTGAATTTTAATGTTTGTTTTATAATCAGTTGTTAACAATGTCAAAAATGTGCTGACAAAACGAAAATGTACCACTTTGTAAAACACAGCGGTAAGAATATTTACATTGTACCATACCATTCAACGCATATTATCAGTTTCCAAGACCATATGCTTTTCAGATACTTAATGCAGCTCCTCAGAAGTTAAACATTAATCACCATTATCACAGTAATTCAGTAAGTAAAAAATATGATTTGTTTTAGAACATAAAATACCTTGTAAATGATCATAATTCACAGAATGTACCAGAGTTTATATGAATATTTTACCATGAACAGTTTCAATTACTTCGTAAGACAAATGTATATTATATATTTTTTTGGGGGGCGTCTTAAAGGGATTTTATATTCTTAGTTGCATTTAGAAGATTATATTTTTATATGTGTTCTGGGAGGTTACAGATAATGACATTTGGGGTGTAAGTTGCTGATATCAAACATAAAGAGTTTATGGGGAGCTTATCTTCTTCTATATTTTCCTACCCTTATTTTCTTTAAATTCCACTTTTGACTAGAAATTCCTTTTCCTGGCTATGTGTAGACATGCAAAAAAATGGTGCTATTTTGCAAATTCAGGCAGCTGGTATCTCTAATATACAGGGGCTCTACAATAATAAATGTATAATTGGTGTTTATTGTATTTTTATTATTGTTGTTTCATTTTTTTTTTTAAATCATATGTTCCTCTCCTAAATAAAACTATAAAACTATCTGTTTGCTTTCATGCTAGTCAAGGTGTGCCACTGTTGATCATTAAAGGGATATACAAAAAAGTCTATTTAATTGTAATAAAAACACTAAGCAATGAGTTGTACTTTAACAGAAATTATTGCAATATGTATTATTCATCATTTTAAAAATGATTTTACCTTATTTTATTTAAATTTTTGTAGAGTATGTTATTTCCTGTCACAACACCACAAGGGGGCTAGGGTCTCTTCAGTGAGGCAAAGGAGGAGCTTCCCTATTCTAAGCTCCAGTTACATTGATGCCCATGCTCAGTAGAGGACATTTGCTGCAAATGTGACAGGGAGAAACAGTAGAACTTAAGTTCTCACTATGGCAGCTTTCTTCCATTCAGTAAGCAGTGGGGAATCTCTAAGTGCTTATTTTACAAGAACAAGTAAGTTGTCTGCAGTCTTTAACACAATGGACCCCATGTACTAAATGCCATGCAGACAACATTCTCAATTTGAGAACCTGCTCTCATGACTTTGTGGCCTGCAGGCAGCAGATCCTGTACGTCTGCTTCCCGAATGTACCATTAAACACTCAAGCGAGTGTTTTGTTTAATGCCACCCCCTTCCCTCGCAAGACCAATCATGTCAGAGAAGGACCTGTCAGTCACCCTGAGCTACCCAGCAGTGGTAGAGATTGTATGATGCAGCGGTCTAATAACCAATGCTTCTTACATTGCGGAAAGCAGTCTCACATGCTAGAAATTCCCCTGCAAAGGGTTCCAGCTTAGCACATTTTTAATGTTTATATTAATTTAACATATTTTATTTATTTTATTTGATTTTTTACTAAAGGAGCACTGTTTCATACCCCTTTAAAAGCTGCAAGAGTTCCTAGGGATAATTTGTGAACAAACATGCATTTCCTGTTATTTACAATATTAGTGTATGCAACTTTACTCCTTTTTATGCAAAACCATACTGTTAACATGTTTAATTACCTTTTAACTGACAATACTAGTGCTTTCGGACCTGATAGCACTGTGTTCTGTGAATATACATTACATGTTGTACATACTAAGGGGCCGATTTATCAAAGTCTGGCGGACATGATACGCTGTAGCATATCATGTCCTCCAGACATCGCTGAATGCCGACAGTGTACGCTGTCGGCATTTAACATTGCACAAGCAGTTCTAGTGAACTACTTGTGCAATGCCACCCTTGCAGATTCATGGCCTATCGGCCACTATTAGGGTATCTCAATCAACCCAATTGCACACGATCGGGCGGATTGATGTCTGCAGCCTCAGAGGCGGCAGACCAGTAAAGGAGCAGTGGTCTTAAGACTGCTGCTTCATAACTGCTGTTTCCAGCGAGCCTGAAGGCTCGCTCGGAAAAAGGGGCATCAGGGGCCGTTCGGCCCTTGATAAATCGGCCCCTTAATATTAAGCTCAGGAGAATAAATGTAATTAATAGCACTATTTTGAACATATCAATGGTTTATTATCCGTACATTATAAAATGTAATTTCAGAATGTTTGTTTAGTAAAGAAAGGAGATTCCTAATTATTTCTACTACTGTCCCAAATAATTTGCAGAATTATCATAATGTATAAAGTCAAATGGTAGCAGATGCTTATCTGTTAACAACTAGGTGTAAAAAGCTGCACTTAAATAGTATTTTTTTTAGTATTTTTTTCTTCCTACTTAACAAAAACACACCTATATTCAAATAATTAAATCACTATCATTGCAATGATACTTTGTATGCATTTCCTACATATGATGACAATAAGAGCCTTTATTAATATTGGGATTCATTCTACCAGGGAATAACAGATTTGACCCAGAAATAGTATTAAGTGCATTAACCTTCTCACTACCAGAAACAAACACATCAAAATAATGAATTCCTACCCAAATACCCCATACCAAAATGTATTTACATTAGTTCTACAATTTAAATGTGAAAGCTGTAATATTTGACATATTTGGCACTGGGCAAGTGGCTTGGCAGGCAGGCAACTGCAATTAGATTACACTGGAAAAACAAAAAAAAACAGACTGATGTTCTAGCCCTAAAAAGGGCTTTTTGGGGTGCTGTCCTTACAGCAGATCAGATGAGTCCTTCAGGACTGTAGTGGACACTGAATACACTAGCCTAGCTATCAATTCCCCTATTAAATCAGCAGCAGCTACACTGTCCCTCCTCTCACTAACAATGCAGCTTCCAAATGAATCTAAAATGGATGCTGTCCAGGAGGTGGTAGGGTCTGGGAGGGAGTGTCTGCCGCTGATTGGCTGTAATGTGTCTGCTGACTTTGAGGTAGAAGGTCAAAGTTTACTCAATGATGACAAATAGGGGGCGGATCAAATCGCATATCTTCGCCCGCCACAGCGAACGCGAACATGCTATGTTCGCCGGGAACTATTCGCCGGCGAACTATTCGCAACATCACTAACCAACAGTTTAACTGACAACTAGAGAAAAAATATTATATATGATACTTGAAACAAAAGGGTTAAAGCAAAACATACCATGTAGAATAAAACTCACCACTACCAAAAATAAACCAATCAGCAAAAGGCACAGGTTATGAGACCAAAATACATGTAAATAAATATTATAATAAGATACTTGCTTGTGCTTCTGTTTTTGAGCGATTAACCAATAATATGTAAGAAATCCAGATATTCCATAATTTATCTTTGACATATGTTGGGTGTTCTGATCTGTTCAATCATAAGTATTTCACTGGGATTGGTCTTTAGTGAGTAGGAAAATGTATTTTGAACCACAAAAAAATAAAAACAAATAAAGATTGGAATATGCCCCATAGATCTTGTACTTTGCTTGAACCCTTATTAAAATTTGTCTTCAAGAACATTTCATGGTGATTGAGCTCCTCTGTCATTTATTGGGTCATTGTAAAAGCACCATGTTTGCAAATAATATCCCATTGTGAGCAATTCATCAAGCTAAAAAAGACAAGTTTTTCACTATGGGATTCTCTGCTTCCAATTATACACTGGCAGGCTCCTGAAAAGGGCAGATAAAATTCACAACTGAATTTCATTCTTCCTGCCATCTACTAAAAAATAAAACATTTTCTTATGATGAACTAGTAGCACTTGATTAATTTGTGTATAGTGATAAACTGAAGAAATTAACAATTTATACCCTATATGTCTATATCAAAAATAGGTTTCATGGGCAAACATATTTATCTTATATTTTTCAAATGTATACATTACATGCGGAAAACATGGCAATGACGCAGAATAATTTTTGCTTAATGTTTAGCGCTGTTTCTTGGCTGTTTGTTCGTCTTTTTTTAACATTAAGTTTCATATGCATGCTCACTTCAAATGTTAACAAACCAGATATATTTTCTGGTTATAATTAAATGTAAAAGTAAATTGAATGATCTCATGCAAATATTGATAAAAATTACAATGTAGGATTTATTCTAATCTTTCAAATTTTCTATTTTGATATCAGAAAAACGGGATCATCTTTGTTTTTTTAATTAATTTAAGCAATCAATAAAATTAAAAATATTTTTGTAAGAAAATAACAAAAGCAATATATAGGTGATACCTCTAGTAGCTAACTAATAATGGATAAAATTGCAAGCTTTCAAGACACTGTGGGCTCCATGTACAAAGCAGCATAAGCTGCACAGGAGCTCTTGCAGGGCAAAGAGAAATCACTCCAAACTGGCTTGCTCGGGGTGATTGACAGACCCTTCTCTCATGCGATGGATCGCATGAGAGAAGGGGCGGGCAATATTTATCATTAGAGTGTATTATGATGCATATGGGTCAGCTGACGAACAGATCAGTTGCCCGCATACAGTGAAGGTGTGTAGAAAAGTCTCAAGTTGAGAAGCTTGTCCGCAAGCCGGTTATTACATGGGGCCTGAAAGTCTCTTCATCAGGAATACCTGATGAAGGGACCTCAGTGCCCTGAAAGCTTGCAATTATATCCACTAATCATTAACTATTAAAGGTATCACTTGTACATAACTTTTGTCTTACAAAAGGTATCACTTGTACATAACTTTTGTCTTACAAAATGATTTTTATTTTCTTTGAATACACTGGCTAATATGTTACTGCCCTTTTTCTAAGCAAACACAATATTGCCAAGTGAAACACAGCCAAGATTAATAGTTGTCTTGAGATTCAATTTTCCCACAACAACACTCAGAATCAACAAACACTAGAACTAATACATGACAATACATTTTAACAAAGACTCAAATCCAATGTGGCAGATTCACACACTTTTTACATTATATCAAATCCCTACTGACTTCTCAGCCTATCACAAACCTAATTCACCTCATTATATGCAGCTCAATGCAAGCAGAAGAGAGGATAAAAATCACAGTATAAAAATAGTGTTAGCATCTGCATTGTGACCACTCTCCAGACTTGAAAAACACATCAGAGAAAAGCCAATAAACACAATGAGAATGATTGGTATCAACCCCTAACCTTTTCATACACTGCAACACTACATAAATAATTTATCTATTAACCTGAAGGGGGTGCTTTAAACAGTATGCAGGTAAAAACAAAGAATTATTTCAGAAAATGTTTGTTGGAACACATGTGCAATTGAAAATATTGAAGCTAAAGGTTCCATAATTTTAATACCACATTAATTACAATATCAGGGTATAGCCCATGTAACACTAATAATAAGAGGAGGAAATATATAAAGTATGTTTAACTTCCATCAGATATGTTGGATATTTAAAGGGAAATTATATTGCAGAAATTACATGCTGTGAAGCTCTAGTTCACTGTGTAATTCATAGGTAATTTTTGTATCGATGAAAATCTCTGAAAATCATTATGAAAACCTACTTGAAAAGCCTAAAGTAGCCCTAATAGTCTTTCACTTATTTTTCTTGCTTGTATATATGTATACTGTATATATATTTTTAATTTTTTTATTCAAACAGAAATTGTGTTCTTCATTAGAATTTCTTTAAAATGTTCAAATTACCCAATCTGCTACACAGTGGCCTCAATTTAATAAAAACCCATTTGGGAAGCTAATATATCTTGCAAAAAATGGAATATTAAAAATTGCAAATTTGTAAAGATTTGTTCCTGCTACCCATCATGTTGTGAGTTGTGTCATTTTCTATTATAATCAATGGAGCAACATTTGTCTTGTAACAAGTCATTCACAAAATTATCTTCAAACAGAACAAACAAATTAAAGATTGCTTGATTTATGTAATTATCACAAAGGTTTTATTTACTGTTTTTTCCCTCCTTTGTTCTCTCCACATCCAGAATGTAATTAAATACAGTAGAATTGCATAACCAACAATAACATAATAAAAAGGCAATGCTGTAACACTCACTCTGATTATTAAATGAACAGTACATTATATTTCTGATAAATTTCAAAATGTACTTACATTTTCTGCCCCCCTGTATCATGTGACAGCCAGCAGCCAATCATGAACTCATAAACGTATATCTACGATCTCACTCCACTCAGAGGGTTATCTGATCCTGGGAGGGGACTTCAACATGGCTCCACAATCTCCACTGGACAGACTGAGACATAATAAAAGCCAAGTTAAAGGTAAAAAAGATAAATTAGAAGCAAAAATATTTAAGAACATTTGTCAGAACTTATCGGTTAAAGATATTTGGCGGTCACAGAACCCTGATGTGACTGATTATACTTGTCTATCTAAGGCGCACAAAACGCTCTCTAGAATAGACTTATTCTTAGTTGATGAGAGACTATGTTCAAGAGATATTAAGGCAGGAATTACCCCCATAGTTATATCAGACCACTCTCCTATTTTTTTAGAGATACAATTAAATAGCACAAGGAAAGTTCCACTGAGATTTAGGTTTCCATATCATTTGGCAAATGATTTAAAATTCAAAAAACATTTAAATGACAAATTTAAAGAGTATGTTCAATTTAATTCTGAATATATTGACAGACCGGAAATCTTTTGGGGGGCAGCTAAGGCAGTTATTAGAGGGGAAATAACAGCTTATGCAGCCAAATTATCTAAAATTTTAAAGAATAGAGAGAAAGAAGCCACTAATTTTGTGGTAAACTCATATAATCGTTATCTCTTGCAAAAGTCATCTTTTAATTGGGCCAAGTATATCAAAGCCAAGAACGAACGAGACGCCTTAGCATTGCTCCTGGAAACCCAAAAAGATCTCAGATTTCAGGCAAAAATGTATCGTTATGGTAATAAATCTGGCAAATTACTAGCCAATCTAGTGAAGGGAGAAAAAAAATCCTCACAGATAGACAGACTACAACAGGAAGGGCTGACACTCACAAAATCAGAAGATATTTTAGAGAGCTTTACAAAATATTACAAAGACATCTATTCCTCAAGAACCACAGATATAAATCAATCTCTGGAATTTTGGAGCAAAATAAATTGCCCCACAGTCCCAGAGGAATTAATTAATAATCTGAATAAGCCAATATCGGAGGAAGAAGTTAGTAAAATGATATCTATGTCATCTTGTAACAAAGCTGCTGGCCCAGATGGGCTGCCTAATGAGGCCTATAAGATCTTAGCTCCAGAAGTGGTGCCATATCTGTGCAACTTATATAATGACTTTTACATTAACGGCAAAACCATTCCTCCAAGTTTCTCAGCTTCATTTACAACATTACTTCTGAAAGGGGGCAAAGACCCACACCAAAGAGAGTCTTATCGTCCTATAGCTCTACTGAACTCAGAATATAAAATTTTGGCTTCAATTTTAGCTGGAAGACTGCAAAGTGTTCTTGTACATATCATACATAAAGATCAAGCAGGTTTTCTTAAGCATCGGAATTCTGCCTCTAAAATTAGAGAAGTACTGTCGGTAACAGAATATTTTTCACAGAAGATAGATAACGAGGAGGAGATAGGGGGAGCCCCAGATCTTGCCATAGTGGCAATTGATGCTGAAAAGGCCTTCGACTCCGTGTATTTTAGCCACATTTTCACATCCTTAGATAAATTTGGATTTACAGATAAGTTTCCAAGCATTATAGAAAATCTTTACAAAGCACCCCATACAAAACTGATAGTTAATAACCTTACATCAACGGACATTGAAATTCAGAGGGGAACGCGGCAGGGTTGCCCCCTGTCTCCTCTTCTATTTGACTTAGCTATAGAACCCTTAGCAATTAAAGTTAGACAGTAACTTCAAGGCGTCACTATACCCAAGCATGAAATAAAAATCGCGCTATACGCGGATGATATTCTTCTTTATATAGCGAACACAAAGAAAAATATACCTAAACTTATGTACACTATAGAGAGTTTTGGGTCCTTCTCTGGGTATAAAGTAAACACAACCAAGTCGGAGATTTTTTGGCTTAGGAAAAAACAGAATTTATGCTTACCTGATAAATTACTTTCTCCAACGGTGTGTCCGGTCCACGGCGTCATCCTTACTTGTGGGATATTCTCTTCCCCAACAGGAAATGGCAAAGAGTCCCAGCAAAGCTGGTCACATGATCCCTCCTAGGCTCCGCCCACCCCAGTCATTCGACCGACGGACAGGAGGAAATATATATAGGAGAAACCATATGATATCGTGGTGACTGTAGTTAGAGAAAATAATTCATCAGACCTGATTAAAAAACCAGGGCGGGCCGTGGACCGGACACACCGTTGGAGAAAGTAATTTATCAGGTAAGCATAAATTCTGTTTTCTCCAACATTGGTGTGTCCGGTCCACGGCGTCATCCTTACTTGTGGGAACCAATACCAAAGCTTTAGGACACGGATGAAGGAAGGGAGCAAATCAGGTCACCTAAACGGAAGGAACCACAGCTTGCAAAACCTTTCTCCCAAAAATAGCCTCTGAAGAAGCAAAAGTATCAAATTTGTAAAATTTGGCAAAAGTGTGCAGTGAAGACCAAGTCGCTGCCTTACATATCTGGTCAACAGAAGCCTCGTTCTTGAAGGCCCATGTGGAAGCCACAGCCCTAGTGGAGTGAGCTGTGATTCTTTCAGGAGGCTGCCATCCGGCAGTCTCATAAGCCAATCGGATGATGCTTTTAAGCCAAAAGGAAAGAGAGGTAGAAGTCGCCTTTTGACCTCTCCTGTTACCAGAATAAACAACAAACAAGGAAGATGTTTGTCTGAAATCTTTAGTAGCCTCTAAATAGAACTTTAGAGCACGGACAACGTCCAAATTGTGTAACAAACGTTCCTTCTTTGAAACTGGATTCGGACACAAAGAAGGTACAACTATCTCCTGGTTAATATTTTTGTTAGAAACAACTTTAGGAAGAAAACCAGGCTTAGTACGCAAAACCACCTTATCTGCATGGAACACCAGATAAGGAGGAGAACACTGCAGAGCAGATAACTCTGAAACTCTTCTAGCAGAAGAAATTGCAACCAAAAACAAAACTTTCCAAGATAGTAACTTAATATCTATGGAATGTAAGGGTTCAAACGGAACCCCTTGAAGAACTGAAAGAACTAGATTTAGACTCCAGGGAGGAGTCAAAGGTCTGTAAACAGGCTTGATCCTAACCAGAGTCTGAACAAATGCTTGAACATCTGGCACAGCTGCCAGTCTTTTGTGTAGTAAGACAGATAAAGCAGAGATCTGTCCCTTTAGAGAACTTGCAGATAATCCTTTCTCCAAACCTTCTTGAAGAAAGGAGAGAATCTTAGGATTTTGTCTCTTATTCCATGGGAATCCTTTGGATTCACACCAACAGATATATTTTTTCCATATTTTATGGTCAATTTTTCTAGTTACAGGTTTTCTGGCCTGAACCAGAGTATCTATCACCGAATCTGAAAACCCACGCTTTGATAGAATCAAGCGTTCAATCTCCAAGCCGTCAGTTGGAGGGAGACCAGAGTTGGGTGTTCGAATGGACCTTGAACAAGAAGGTCCTGTCTCAAAGGTAGCTTCCATGGTGGAGCCGATGACATATTCACCAGGTCTGCATACCAAGTCCTGCGTGGCCACGCAGGAGCTATCAAGATCACCGAGGCCCTCTCCTGATTGATCCTGGCTACCAGCCTGGGAATGAGAGGAAACGGTGGGAATACGTAAGCTAGGTTGAAAGTCCAAGGTGCTACTAGTGCATCTACTAGAGTCGCCTTGGGATCCCTGGATCTGGACCCGTAGAAAGGAACCTTGAAGTTCTGACGAGACGCCATCAGATCCATGTCTGGAATGCCCCATAATTGAGTTATTTGGGCAAAGATTTCCGGATGGAGTTCCCACTCCCCCGGATGAAATTTCTGACGACTCAGAAAATCCGCTTCCCAATTTTCCACTCCTGGGATGTGGATCGCAGACAAGTGGCAGGAGTGATCCTCCGCCCATTGAATTATTTTGGTCACTTCTTTCATCGCCAGGGAACTCTTTGTTCCCCCTTGATGATTGATATACGCAACAGT
Organism: Bombina bombina; assembly: GCF_027579735.1. Lineage (NCBI taxonomy): Eukaryota > Metazoa > Chordata > Amphibia > Anura > Bombinatoridae > Bombina > Bombina bombina. The sequence continues at coordinate 86,955,118 of NC_069504.1, read as the reverse complement.
CGTCATGTTGTCTGATTGGAACCTTATGAATTTGGCCTTTGCTAGTTGAGGCCAAGCTCTGAGAGAATTGAATATCGCTCTCAGTTCCAGAATGTTTATCGGGAGAAGAGACTCTTCCCGAGACCATAGACCCTGAGCTTTCAGGGATTCCCAGACCGCACCCCAGCCCACTAGACTGGCGTCGGTCGTGACAATGACCCACTCTGGCCTGCGGAAGCTCATTCCCTGGGACAGATGGTCCAGGGTCAGCCACCAACGGAGTGAATCTCTGGTCTTTTGATCTACTTGAATCATTGGAGACAAGTCTGTATAATCCCCATTCCACTGTTTGAGCATGCACAGTTGTAATGGTCTTAGATGAATTTGTGCAAAAGGAACTATGTCCATTGTTGCAACCATCAATCCTATTACTTCCATGCACTGCGCTATGGAAGGACGAGGAACAGAATGAAGTACTTGACAAGAGCTTAGAAGTTTTGATTTTCTGACCTCTGTCAGAAAAATCCTCATTTCTAAGGAATCTATTATTGTTCCCAAGAAGGGAACTCTTGTTGACGGGGACAGAGAACTCTTTTCTTTGTTCACCTTCCATCCGTGAGATGTGAGAAAGGCTAGAACGATGTCCGTATGAGCCTTTGCCTTTGACAGGGACGACGCTTGTATTAGAATGTCGTCCAATTAAGGTACTACTGCAATGCCCCTTGGTCTTAAAACCGCTAGAAGGGACCCTAGCACCTTTGTGAAAATCCTTGGAGCAGTGGCTAATCCGAATGGAAGAGCCACAAACTGGTAATGTTTGTCCAGAAAAGCGAACCTTAGGAACTGATGATGTTCCTTGTGGATAGGGATATGTAGGTACGCATCCTTTAGATCCACGGTAGTCATAAATTGACTTTCCTGGATGGTGGGTAGAATCGTTCGAATAGTTTCCATTTTGAACGATGGTACCCTGAGAAATTTGTTTAGGATCTTCAAATCCAAAATTGGTCTGAACGTTCCCTCTTTTTGGGGAACTACGAACAGATTGGAATAAAATCCCATTCCTTGTTCCTTTATTGGAACTGGGTGTATCACTCCCATCTTTAACAGGTCTTCTACACAATGTAAGAATGCCTGTCTCTTTATTTGGTTTGAGGATAAGTGAGACTTGTGGAACCTTCCCCTTGGGGGTAGTTCCTTGAATTCCAGGAGATAACCTTGAGAAACTATTTCTAGCGCCCAAGGATCCTGAACATCTCTTGCCCAAGCCTGAGCAAAGAGAGAGAGTCTGCCCCCCACCAGATCCGGTCCCGGATCGGGGGCTACTCCTTCATGCTGTCTTGTTAGCAGTGGCAGGCTTCTTGGCCTGCTTACCCTTGTTCCATCCTTGCATTGGTTTCCAGGCTGGTTTGGGTTGTGAGGCATTACCCTCTTGCTTAGAGGATGCAGAATTAGAGGCTGGTCCATTTCTGCGAAAGGGACGAAAATTAGGCTTATTTTTAGCCTTAAAAGACCTATCCTGTGGAAGGGCGTGGCCCTTTCCCCCAGTGATGTCTGAAATAATCTCTTTCAAATCAGGTCCAAATAAAGTTTTACCTTTGAAAGGAATGTTAAGTAATTTTGTCTTGGATGACACATCCGCTGACCAAGACTTTAGCCAAAGCGCTCTGCGCGCCACAATAGCAAACCCTGAATTTTTCGCCGCTAATTTTGCTAATTGCAAAGCGACATCTAAAATAAAAGAGTTAGCCAATTTAAGTGTGTGAACTCTGTCCATAACCTCCTCATATGGAGTTTCTCTACTGAGCGACTTTTCTAGTTCCTCGAACCAGAACCACGCTGCCGTAGTGACAGGAACAGTGCATGAAATTGGTTGTAGAAGGTAGCCTTGCTGTACAAAAATCTTTTTAAGCAAACCTTCCAATTTTTTATCCATAGGATCTTTGAAAGCACAACTATCTTCGATAGGAATAGTAGTGCGTTTGTTTAGAGTAGAAACTGCCCCCTCGACCTTGGGGACTGTCTGCCATAAGTCCTTTCTGGGGTCGACCATAGGAAATAATTTCTTAAATATGGGGGGAGGAACAAAAGGTATGCCGGGCTTTTCCCACTCTTTATTTACTATGTCCGCCACCCGCTTGGGTATAGGAAAAGCGTCGGGGGGCACCGGAACCTCTAGGAACCTGTCCATCTTGCATAATTTCTCTGGAATGACCAAATTGTCACAATCATCCAGAGTAGATAACACCTCCTTAAGCAGTGCGCGGAGATGTTCTAATTTAAATTTAAATGTCACAACATCAGGTTCAGCTTGATGAGAAATTTTTCCTGAATCTGAAATTTCTCCCTCAGACAAAAACTCCCTCATGGCCCCTTCAGATTGGTGTGAGGGTATGACAGAACAATTATCATCAGCGTCCTCTTGCTCTTCAGTGTTTAAAACAGAGCACTCGCGCTTTCTCTGATAAGTAGGCATTTTGGATAAAAGATTTGCTATGGAGTTATCCATTACAGCCGTTAATTGTTGCATGGTAATAAGTATTGGCGCACTAGATGTACTAGGGGCCTCCTGCATGGGCAAAACTGGTGTAGACACAGTAGGAGATGATGTAGTATCATGTTTACTCCCCTCATTTGAGGAATCATATTGGGCAATATCATTATCTGTGGCAGTACTGTCCTTACTTTGTTTGGACGCTATGGCACAATTATCACATAAATTTAAATGGGGAGACATATTTGCTTTCATACATATAGAACATAGCTTATTTGAAGGTACAGACATGTTAAACAGGCTTAAACTTGTCAACAATGCACAAAAAACGTTTTAAAATAAAAACGTTACTGTCACTTTAAATTTCAAACAGAAAACACTTTATTACTGAATATGTGAAAAAGTATGAAGGAATTGTTCAAAAATCACCAAATTTTCACCACAGTGTCTTAAAGCCTTAAAAGTATTGCACACCAAATTTCAGAGCTTTAACCCTTAAAATAACGGAACCGGAGCCGTTTTTCAATTTAACCCCTATACAGTCCCAGATACAGTCTTTGCTAAGACCCAACCAAGCCCTGAGGGGAATACGATACCAAATGACGCCTTCTAAAAGCTTTTTCAGAGATTCTTAGATCCTCACACATGCATCTGCATGCCCTGCTCTCAAAAAACAACTGTGCATTAATGGCGCGAAAATGAGCCTCAGTCTATGACTAGAAAGGCCCCCTGACTGAAAAAGGTGTCCAATACAGTGCCTGCCGTTTTATAAACGTTCCCCAAGATTATAAATGTCAATTGTTAGCCTAAATTTGAATAATATGCACAAATAAAGCAATCGATTTAGCCCATAAAAATGTCTACCAGTTTTTTAGCCCATAATAAGCCCTTTATTCTGTTTGTTATTGACTAAGAAAATGGCTTACCGGTCCCCATGAGGGGAAATGACAGCCTTCCAGCATTACACAGTCTTGTTAGAAATATGGCTAGTCATACCTTAAGCAGAAAAGTCTGCTAACTGTTTCCCCCAACTGAAGTTACTTCATCTCAACAGTCCTATGTGGAAACAGCAATCGATTTTAGTTACTGTCTGCTAAAATCATCTTCCTCTTACAAACAGAAATCTTCATCCTTTTCTGTTTCAGAGTAAATAGTACATACCAGCACTATTTTAAAATAACAAACACTTGATAGAAGAATAAAAACTACATTTAAACACCAAAAAACTCTTAACCATCTCCGTGGAGATGTTGCCTGTGCAACGGCAAAGAGAATGACTGGGGTGGGCGGAGCCTAGGAGGGATCATGTGACCAGCTTTGCTGGGACTCTTTGCCATTTCCTGTTGGGGAAGAGAATATCCCACAAGTAAGGATGACGCCGTGGACCGGACACACCAATGTTGGAGAAAGACTAACTCACTGAGCAACTGTCCATTTAAGGAAGTCACAAATTCATTTAAATATCTAGGCATTAATATCCCAGTTAAACCATCAGACTTGTACAGACTCAACATAACACCTATTTTATCATTCATACGAGAGAAATTGAAAACTTGGTTAAATTTACCAATTTCACTCTCTGGGAGAATAGCGCTATACAAGATGGTCCTCCTCCCAAAACTTCTATACATTTTACAGAACACTCCACTATTCATGTTTGAAAAAGACATTCGATTACTTAACTCGGCAGTTAGAAATTTCTTATGGCAAGGGAAGAGATCTAGGGTATCATTACCCAAACTCTCTGTAGGGAAGGAATTTGGAGGGTTAGCATTGCCCGATATAAGATTTTATAATTTAGTATTTTTAGCACGCACCGTGACAGACTGGGCTTGCTCTAAAAATTATGTGACCAATAACTTAGTTGATGAGAACATTTGTTTTCCCTTTCTTCCAATAGGACTGGCCCATTGTGATCCAAAAGCATTACCCTCTGAAATAAAGAAGCTCAGAACTATTCTGAATCCCATTAAAGCATGGTGGAATATTGGGACCCTCTTAAAAGTTAAATGTAAAGCTTCACAATACTTGCCAATAAGGGGAAATCCCGAGTTTTGTCCTGGCCTGAATTCGGCAATTTTTGATAACTGGTTTGCTAAAGGCCTGAAGACAGTACAGCAACTAATAAGAGTAGATTTAAAATGTGTCAAATCATTTGAGGAATTAAAAACTGAGTTTAAACTAGTAAATAGCCATTTTTTTGCATATCTACAAATAAGGCACTACATTTCAGAATTGGTTAAAACAGCAGGATGGGCCTGGGGCCTGGGAAAGATGGAAAGCTGGTTGTTATTAACAAAGAGTGGTCATACGTCAATCACCTTTTGCTACATATCCTTAAGTAGCAATAAGGGAACTCCAATCTTAGAACAGATGGCTTTAGGGTGGAATAGACTGATTGATCCCATTAGTATCGATTTAAGTTTTATCCAAAAATCTATCACTAAAGTATATCACGCCACACTCTCAGCAAACTGGAGGGAGGCACATGTCAAGATGCTGCACAGAGCATATTTCACCCCAGAAAAGGGCCAAAAATTGCATAATGTAAATTTTAACAAATGTCCAAAATGTGCCTTACCTGCAGCTGATTTAAAACATATGATATGGAGCTGCCCGAAAATCAGGCAATTCTGGCATAAAATCGAGTACTGGTTTAGCAATATACTGAAGGTCTCCCCTCTGGATCTCTCACTCTTGCAAGTTGTATTTTGCATTAAACAACATGTAGAGCAACACCCTCAGGAAAAATTAGTAATCCTCTCAATACTAGCAGTCAGATATTTAATTATTAAATGTTAGGAAAAAACACAGGGCTCCTGCACTTTTAGAAGTCAAAAACTGCCTTAAAAAACAATGCATGCTAGAGCAAAGAGACACTGATATAAACAGTGAGGAAGATATAAGAACATTTTTTAAGAAATGATCAGTTTTCATCAAAAGTTTTTCAGAAAATGAGATAGAACACATGATTTTTCCATTTAGAAATTCCGAACTAGTACAGTTAGATCTTTGGTTGGTGAGGGGAGTTGGAGGAGAGGGAGGAGTTCCTTTTTTCTTTTTTTTTTTTTTTTTTCTCTTTCTCTCTTTTTTTCTTTTTTTTCTTTTCCCCCCTTTTTTTTTTTGTCCCCCCCCCTTGTTGGTTAAGAGAGTTAAGACCTTCCAATAGGAAATAGGAAGGGATGGCTATATAAAAAGGAAAATTAGTAAATTGATATATGGTTTACAAATGAGACGCCTACAGAAATGCTAACAAATACAGTTTTCATTCCTTTATTTTTCTTCTTCTTTCTCGAGTAATTTATTGCTTAACTGATAATTAAAAGATATAAAAGCAAGAGGATTCAGGCAACAGGTTATGAGGATATTTGGGTAATTGAGAACAACCAAAGATTGTATTTTGTATTGAATTAAGTTACAATATTTATGTCTCAACTATCACTTAGTATGTATAAGAGAAACCTATCCCTATTCGCATATATTCAAGCAGTAGCTCAGCAGAGTGCACATTGGCTTACCCTAAAGGGAAGAGAAAAGAGAAAAGAAAAAAAAAATTCTTTTTTTTTTTCTTCTTATGTGCACTGCCTGTATATGAAAGGTTACCACTGTTGTCCTATTTATATATTTATTTACTTTTTTCTCTTATTTTTTATTCTTTGTTCTTCGTATAACTAATGATTGTGACATTGAACAATTTCTGAATTTTTATTTTCTTTGTATTCGACTACATGTTGTATTCCTGAATCCTCTTTAATAAAAAGATATATATAAAAAAAAAAATTGCACGCTCTATCTGAATAATGAATGTTTAATTTTGACTTGAGTGTCCCTTTAACTATCTGTTGGAACTGCAAGATCATTTTTTATGTGTGCTCACCTCATGGTTTGGAAGGAGCAGTGCCGTGTGTTTCAGCGTGCTGACTGCTGTGAAAGTCAACCAGCCTAGATAGCTCTATATGCTATAGTGTAAACTTCATTGTGAATTAATACATTTAATATTTACCAAGTGTGCTATTTTAAAACAAGATTACATTATGTGGTGCCTCTTTTTTTTGTTTGAATCCTCTACTCATAGCTTAAATTCTCCATTCCCCTAATTAACTTTGTGGCCCTTCTCTGAACTTTTTCTTGGTCTACAATGTCTTTGTTTGAGATCGGTCCCCAGAACTGCACTCCATACTCAAGGTAAGGTCTTACCAGGGATTTATATAGTGACAGAATTATGCTTTCCTCCCTTGCATCAATGCCTCTTTGAATGCATGCTAGTATCTTATTAGCCTTAGAAGCTGCTGCCCTGCATTGTTCACCCATTTTCAGCTTTGTATCTATTACTACTCCCAGATCCCTTTCTTCCTCTGTTTGGCTAAGTTTAGTCCCATTTAAATAACACATTGCCTGCTTATTTTTACTTCCAAAATATAGAACCTTGCATTTTCCCGTATTAAATCTAATTTTCCATTTACCTGCCCATACTTCTAATTTTTGCAGATCCCCTTGTAATGCTAATTCATCTTGCTCTGACCTAATGACCTTACACAACTTTGTATCATCTACAAAAATAGAGATGTTGCTATTTAATTCTTGCTCCAAGTCATTAATAAAAATATTAAAAAGAACAGGGCCCAGTACTGATCCCTGGGGGACAATGAGTGTGATCCATTTACTACTACTCATTGCTCCCTGTCTTTTATCCATGAGCTAACATTTTCATCTATTCCAAGTCCCTTAATTTTGTACATTAATCGCTCATGTGGCACTATATCAAACGCCTTTGCAAAATCAAAGAATATCACATCAACTGATTCATATCATGAATCAAGTTTATAACCAACTATATCAATCTGATATGGTTGGTTATAAACTTGTGTTGATTTCTGTTAGGAACTAATAAGAAATGTAATAGAAGGAAAGGGAAGCAAAGAAGGAGAAAAGAGGAAGAAGGGAAAGGGGGAATGGGAAAAATACAAGTAATATGGTACTATTATTATTATTATTATTATTATTATTATTATTATTATTATTTGCAGAGCACCAACAGATTCCGCAGCGATAACTATGAGTGTAAAATTACATACACACTATTATGATTTTAGGACTTAGATAACAACAATTTTATTTTATATTTTTTCTATATGGTGAACGGATTTATTGTTTAAAACTATCTAAGATGATACCTACACATTATTGCAGAATAATAATTGAGTTATACTGTATGATGTATAAAATGTGATTCAGGGACTTTTTTTCCAATAATCAGAAGGTTGTTTTATAATGCGTTATGGAATTTGTGATTTATTATATATGCCATGCATGGCAATGTGTGGTCCCTATATCTTTACTTATGCTTGTACCATTTCTGGTGAATAAATATAAAAGTAAATATAATGAAATATAAAAAATAAATATAAATAAACATATATTTTTTTTAAATTGTTACGTAAACCAATTTGCAAACAAAAGTGTTGTTGTTGTGCTTATTATTATTATTATTTATTTTTTTTAAATAATTTTTATTGAGGTAAAAAATTCAAATATAAACATACACTGAAAAAACAGCATGGCAACATGCCTATTTGACAAACAGTAATATATAAGCATCTCCCACAAAAGGCATATCTTATATATATCAACCAGACTTTGGTTTCAACATTATAAGGGAAATTATCTGGCCATGTATAGTACCTCATTTTTCTTTTATACATTTTCAGGTGGACAGTTAACTTACAAAATATATGCAGCAGTCCTTGGGCCTGACATCAGTAAAAGAAATGTCCAAATAAGAATGATTAGGCCTACAATTGTCCATATTATCTATAACAATGGCACCTCTTTTTACAAACTTACATTTTCTGTTGGACATCAAACATATAATTTAGCAAATGTTAACTGTATGGCTTAGCTTCCGTGGAGGGATTCCAAATAAGATAAAATAGGCCTTTGTCTGTCCATGAGACTCACAACAGAACATAAAGTTATATAATATAACAGGGAGAGTACTATTGTTCACTTGATTTATGAACCCCTCTCAGAACATAGGAAATACACCTAAGATAAATGTTGGGGTATTTATCAGGTGGGACCCTCTGGGACCCCATACACTCGTAAATTTCTATGTAAACATAGGTATAAACTATATAGTCTACGTTTGGACCTCTAGTATGAATTTTAAATCATTGTATAAGACATATGCCTAATACCTATTTCCCCATCAATTATTATCAGCACCTGATAGGATATTGACCCTAAGTACTATATAGGAGCCTCTCATAGCCCTCATTTTTTGCCTAATATTAACCAGGGATTCTAGGGGAAAAAAAAGTTAAGATAGGGAATGTCTCTTTAAGTTATGCACAATACCTTTAGTGCACCCTTATACCATGTACCTATAGCGCTGCTAATTGCATAATTTTATCTATGAGGTATAATGTTTATATGTAGTCCCAGTAGGTTGAATTCACTTGTGGGCTGCTGCATTTATTATATAACCTCGGTTCAGTAGGACATATATCAGTCCATACACTCCCTCAATATCTCATATTGCAGTGCATCCTAGCTAGGGAGTCGAAGTTGCATTAAGAATAACGGAGTAAAATGAGAAAATGCATACATAAAATATAAAGAGTAACATTATGAACCTAACTTATGCTAACAAGACATAAATACTTTGCTTTTAGAAAAGCGCTGATTCCCTTCAAAGGAAACCACGCACAAATGCAAGTCCAGTGCAAAGGCTGTATACACATGTAGGCACACAATTTATACATCAGTCACATCTGACAGCATATAGCATCATTTCAGTAGAAAATATCTCAGTCCATTTACTCCCTCAACCTCTCATAGTATGGTGCGTCATAGTTAGGGAGTCCAGGTTACATTCAGAATAGCAGGACAAAGTGAAAACATGCTTACAAAAAATATTAAGGGTAACATTATAAACCTAACTCATGGCAACATGTCAAATACTTAGCTTTTAGGGAAACGCTGCTTCCCTTTAAAGGGAACTATACACAGATGAGAGCCAAGTGCTGAGGCTGCATACAAATGTGGGCACACTTTATATATCAGTCTCTTCTAACAAAATTAGTATGGTGCTGAGTGGGTAGTGCAAAATGTCCACATGAATGTCTCACTTAAATCTCGCTGATGCAGCCAAAGAGTCACAACCGGAGAACTTTGTCCACACACTCAACGTGCAGTTCTGAAGCTTCTACACTATCTGTATGCATGCTCCCCTTCGCACACAGCCCCTCAGCTCCCTTGACGTCTACTTAAATTGTGAGACCACTTCCCCGGCATGGAGGCATTCCAAGCTGGACTAAAAGGAAAACCTAACATGTAAGGGGCTCAGACTGCCAGGGTGATTAGCGGTCTCAGAATACTGCCCCTAATCTAACCTTCTCCTCTTCTCCAGGCTATTTGTGCTGTTGGGTGTAAAATAAATTGAGAGGTCGGCCCCAGATCCCGAGCCGCAACAGAGCCGTGCACACAGGAGCCGGCCGCTCTCCCCGGCACTGCCGCAGCCCGGGAACATGCAAGAAAGCAGGAGTCAGAGCCACCTGATTGTTTAGGAAGATCCTTTCTGCTGTTAGCCATGTGCGTCTCAGAGATTGTAAAGCCACCATCCTGTAGCAGAATTGGCTCTCCATCCGCTCGTATGTCATTCGCCTGCTTGGTGCTGCTCCACAGCCGCTCCAGCTGAAAAGAAACCGCCAGATCTGTGCTGAATTCAGGATCTAGCTTGATAGGTTGGGGGCTAGCCGTAGAAACTTGCATAATTAAATGTAGCTCGTATGGTCTGTGGGGAGACTCGGCTCCAAAGTTGGATAATTCACACGGCAGCTCAGAGCTCACTTTGTATTCTGACTCCACCTGCAGCTCCCCTATCTCAAGCATCCGGCTCTGTGTGAGATCCACCACGGGGTAAGCATGGCACCCATTTACTTGCATATCATGTTGTAGGCTGCGATCCGTCTCCCCAGCCATATCAGACTCTGCGGTGGTATCTTCTGCAGCTGCGCTTCTGCAGTTGCCATGAGTCGGTCAAATCGTAGCTATATTTTTTTGTCATATTCAGCAAACAAGGCTCGCACCTTTAGGTATAAGGACTCTTCCATGTACAAAAAATGTTATAGATGTAAGGCAGAGAGTTTCAACAGTCTCTGCTTACCCGGTTTCCCGGGGGGAGAGCTGAGCTCTCACTTTTTAGAGGCCGCCAGAGACACTCAGCGGTCCAGTCTGGGAAGTCCTGTTGTAGTATTAACAAATATATTTATATAGTTCCATTCAGCAAGGTATCCGCTATGTCCTAAGACCTGAATCCCCGCTGGATGGCTATTAAATCTCAAGATTACAGGCGGAATGCAACTTTGAGGAACAGAGCTCCCAGTTTAGTGGCCATCTTAAACCATAGCTTATTTTTTTTAATGTTTCTAGCAGCTCCCGTTTGATGCGTAAGATATTTTTGTGCACCTCACACACATATCAATAGTATACCAACATTAAATACAATCATAAAAGAATATCTTAAAAGTGCAATGTTTGCCAATACTTTTTTTTAACACTTTAACATTGTGGGGACAATTCATCTTGTACCATCTATTCCTACATTTTTTTTTATTATTAATTGATAGATTGATTGTTTGATTTAACTTAAATCTTCTCCTTCCTTCTGTTACATGTCTCTTTGTTTTGTATAGAGCAGTGTGTAAAAAGACAATTATTATATCTTGCAAATTCAGTCAGCTGACACTGCTAATGTTTTTGAGAATTAAAGTAGTTAATAGGGGCACATAAAAACCCCTAGACCTCTGGATCATTTGACAAATATTTTAAAAATATATAAATATTACAAAAAACATTAATGTTTGTTCAATAGTGGGCTCGTCTTACAAGTAGAAAGAAAACCCTGATCGAAATCCGACACACGCTAACAGCTGGACTTCAGATATCATGGTTGTGTTAAATTCATAGACTTCAATGGAGCATAACACATAACACCTATCACCGATGCGTTAACGCTACACAGAATTAGACCTAAAGTTCTAAACCCAAAGGAAGTTATGAATATTTTACATTCCAATGTTCTTCACATAGATTTTTTTTTAAAATATATATATACAACAAGAGAAGGGATGGCGCTACCATGAAAATACTATATGGATAAATAATCTGATCAAGTATATATACAAATATAATTATTAAATATATATATATATATTATTATTATTTTTTTCAATAACATGAATACAATGGTAATAAGAAATAACATATATATTAAGAGTCCAAAAGAGAACAATATTACAGAGTCCAAAGTGCAAATGTAAATGACAGATTCTGGAAAGAACACAATCCCCAAGGACAGGAAATCTTGCTCAAGCCCCACTTAGATGTGCACTTACTTCCAGAACCCTCAATCTGTATGAGGTAAGGCAAAGTCGTATTGTTATTAAAGCACCTCCCAGAGTATGGATCAGGATGTCTAAGTCAAAATGGATCCTACGATTCCCAGCAGAATCAATTCCAGAAACTTTCAGTAGTCGGGTGTCTCTCCTCCCAGGTATTGAAACGGACATCTCAGCAAATAAAAGAAACACAAAGCCAAACTTAGCTCATAGTGTTAAACCATTTATTACAAGTTAAAACCAAACAGATTAAAAGTGAGGTTATACCACTCACATGTAATATCCTAAAAGTTATGAGGTATATATGTAGCATAAAAATCCAGGGTTATAATGATATGACAAACATCTACGGTTAATCCATAAAACACATTCCAATATAAAGATTCTAAATCAAGGAGAGGTGCACAGCCTCTACACCCTGCAGGGTACCTTTTGGTCTGAATAAAGACATTGACATTGTGGCCTTTCTGCAGGACAGATTTATAAGACCTGGGTTTGAAATAATATATTGCTACATAAGACAATATTCCCTGTTGTGTTTATGTCATATGATGTGTCTTCATATATACTCATAAAAGATTGCCTTTTTGGTTTTTATAGGTCATGAGATGTATTGTAGAAATCTGATCCTCTTATATTGTATAATAGATTTTAAAGGTCTCTGTTATAGATGATTATTTTAGATGATGATAATGGAAGTTTTAGATATGCATTTTGTGTATATATCTTTCAAATAATTTTAAACAAGTCTGATTGTTTTAAGTCTGACATGTTGAGGAGTCCGTTTTCCGTTAGTGTAAAGCGACATAAGTGGCGTGCTTCCAAATATTAGACTTGTGTCCTTTGGCGTCCATAGCAACCAGTTACCTAGCACCGATCGTAGACACTCATAAGCCACGTAATCCGCATCACATTTCCGGATCTAATGTGTCCACGCCCCCAACTAAACTCTTATCGGCGCATCCACCATTGATTATTTAAAAGATGTTTGAATAATGCTGTAAGTATACCTCTGAGGAAGAAGGGATTTTATGCACTAATACCCTTCAAAATGTGTAAGGTGTAGAGGCTGTGCACCTCTCCTTGATTTAGAATCTTTCTATTGGGATGTGTTTTATGGATTTTTAACCGTGGCTGTTTGTCATATCGTTGTAAGCCTGGATTTTTATGCTACATATATACCTCATAACTTTGAGGATATTACATGTGAGTGGTATAAGCTCACTTTTAATCTGTTTGTCACACTTTCAGATCTGACATGACCATGCCCCCAACTAAACTCTTATTGGCTCCTCCAGCATTGTATATCTAAAAGGTTTTTGAATAATGCTGTAAGTATACCTCTGAGGAAGTAGGGACTTTATGCACTAATACCCTTCGAAACGCGTTAGGTGTAGAAGTTGTGCACCTCTCCTTGATTTAGAATCTTTGTATTGGGGTGTGTTTTATGGATTAACCATGTGAGTGGTATAACCTCACTTTTAATTTGTTTGTCACATCTGTCACACTTCCGGATCTGACATGACCACGCCCCCAACTAAACTTGTATCGGAAATGTAAGCCACGTAATCCGCGTCACACTTCCGGATCTGACGTGACCACGTTCCCAACTAAACTAGTATTGGTGCTCTCTGAGGAATAAGGGAATTTATGCTCTAATACCCTTCGAAACGCATATAGTGTAGAGGCTGTGCACCTCTCCTTGATTTAGAATCTTTGTATTGGGGTGTGTTTTACAGATTTACCGTGGCTATTTGTCATATCGTTATAAGCATGGATTTTTATGCTACATAAATACCTCATAACTTTGAGGCTATTACATGTGAGTGGTATAACTTCACTTTTAATCTGTTTAGTTTTAACTTGTAATAAACGGTTTAACACTATGAGCTACATTTGGTTTTGTGTTTCTTTCATTTGCTGAGATGCCCGTTTAAATACTTGGGAGGAGAGACACTCGGCTACTGAAAGTTTCTGGAATTGATTCTGCTGGGAATCGTAGCATCCATTTCGACTTAGACATCCCAATCCATACTCTGGGAGGTGCTTTAATACCGATACGACTTTGCCTTACCTCATACAGATTGAGGGTTCTGGAAGTAAGTGCACATCTAAGTGGGGCTTGAGTAAGATTTCCTGTCCTTGGGGATTGTGTTCTTTCCAGGATCTGTCATTTACATTTGCACTTTGGACTCTGCAATATTGTTCTCTTTTGGACTATTAATATATATGTTTTTTTTTATTACCATTTTATTCAAGTTATTGAGAATATATATATATATATAAATATTTTCCTGTGATATTTGATAATTACATTTGTATATATTCTTGATCAGTTTATTTATGCATATAGTATTTGCATGGTAGCGCCATCCTTTCTCTTGTTGTTTGTATTTTTATAGAGGGGTTTGAGGTTCCCCTCTCTCCCTTTACTGAGGACAGGCAGCTGTTTATGCGCTTTACTTTATGCTCCTTGATTCCTACCTAAATAGGTGGGTTATTCTCCTTTTCTTAGGCACCCTCTTTAGAAGCACTAGTGGGGCTTGTCAGTGATTCATTTCCCTGTCATTCTACTAGTGTGCTTTAAAGGTACAATCTAGCATAAAAATAAAATTCTCAAGGGTAAAAAATAAAATGTAATTAAATGTAAAGGATTTCCTAATTTTACTTTGTATTTAACCTTTACAAAAACTTTAAACCAATAGTTAACGTTGGCCACCTATTTGAGCACCCATATCATTAGAGAAGAGGCTACGTCCATAAGCCAGTCTGGATAAGAGATTATGCTACCATCATCAGCCGCATCCTTATCTGTATATTTGTTTTCCTGCCTAAATGACAGTGGAGTAAACCATAATGAAGTGCTTCGTTGGTGGGTAGCTACCTACAGTATATAGGGATCAATTGATGGAAAAAACTTTCTCCCCAATTTTTAAATATTTTTTAGGGCATGTTAACTTCTGGGGTCTAAAGCTAAATTTATTTTATTTTAAAGTCATAAACACATAAAAAAAAAACTAATATCACTTAACCATTTACACCATAAAGTATTTTTAGATAATATCAAAGGAGTGTTGTTGTTTTTATTTATTGATTCATTTAAAATATGTTCAAAATTGTTCATATATCATTTAATAACTATAAGAAGCATTAGATTTGTTTTGTCTTTTTTTGAATGTTAATTAATGTTCACTGAAATAATGCTAAAATTATTGTTTGCATTCTCTTTATTGTTTTAGATTTTATTGGACAAAGTAGGCATCTATTAAACTGCATTGGCATTACATTATTGATATTTATTCTATAAGTTAATTTACAAGAAATTATTATTGTAGGCAAACATGTGTCTTTTCTCATGTTAAAAGCACAACAATTTTATTGTCTGATTTATATCATAAAAGACCAGTAAATGAAAAAAAAATATTTTAAAGAGAATAAGGTATTGATCTTTAATGGGCAAATAAAATAAAATTATGGTTATAATGTAAAACTGAAAGTTAATTTTAGCAAACAAGAATTTAAATTTGATTCCATTTTAGTTAGGGTTATAAATCCTAAAACTTAAAAGCCAATACATATATTATCGGGAGGACAAGGCATATTGTTGTAATTTTATTCCAAACTAATTAGACAAGCTGCATTTACATAGATTTAAGACTATATTTATTGAATCACAAAATGTCTGTTATCTGCTTTTTTATTTCAATTGAAATTTCTAATTAATCATTTAATAGAAAATACCATACAAACTACACAAAACCAGATCTTTTTCTGTGTAATAAAAGAAATGATCTTAAAACCCAGTATAAATTGTTCAACGGATTATAATATGCCATACTGAATTTTGAAATGTTACTTATTTAGTAAAACAAAATTACAATTGACAACGGTTATTAATGAAAACCCAGCAACTGATCATCAATTGAATGATCAAAACATATGTTAATGCTAGATATCAAAGTTTCAAAAAAGTAAGCACAATGTACTTTGTTTATAGTAAATAGTTTGTAAATAAAAGGGGAAAACTTCACTATTCATTTTTTCTCATAATGGAAGTGTGTTTTTGGATTCGAGAAGGCATATTAAGGTTTCGCCGTTTTGACACCAACTGGAATCAAGAGAAGATCATCTTTATATACCCTATATTTACCCTACAATTTGGTTTCAGGTGTGCAACCAAGAAACTTTAAAAAAAATATTTATACTTATACATGCCATTAGTTATACTTTACCGTTTTAACTCACAGAATAAAGGGTTTTAGGGCTTTTATATTTTGAAAACGGGTTGCAATTTATTTTTAGTTTTGCATAAGGTGCTTGTAAGAACAACCAAAAATGTCTATTATTTAATGAAGTAATTGATTATACTTCTCATGAGCAGTTAAAACAGTAACTTAACTAATAGTAAGTAATGACAATGGCAAAATGCCCTATGTGTTTACACATGCAAAGGTTAAGGATTATAGAAAATGATGTGGCATACATAAAATAAGTGTGATCATTTACATTTTTAGGAAATTAAATATATCATGAATCACATTTATAGTCAGAGAACTTATAAATAAAGAAAATAAGCAGAAGCATTCACATTTTCAAAGCAAGTTGAGACACATGAAGTCTTATTTGGGGAACTCACAGAAATCTCTACACCTCTCCACCCAATAGTTACCTCTGCTAAGCTTCCAAACAGGCTTTAAGAAATGGAGTATTTCCAGAAATGTCAAGCATATTTATGCTTCATTTTGGTTATAAAACTTAAACTGTAAACTGTCAGGTTGACAGTCAACAGTAACTGCAGAGTGTTTCATTACGATGTCTGCCAGTGACATTCAGTTTACCTTAAGTCTTTTTTTAAACTTTAAAGACACATTTCTATTTCAAATGAAGAGTATGCAATAATAATTTAATATTATGCCAAACAGCTATGGAAAAACACCGTTTTGACTTTACTTGACTTTATTTTCAGATAGGCATAATATATACTGTTATTGTATTATATAATACATTTATTGTGTATTCTAATAAACCATTTTATGCTCACTTTTTTTATTTATAAGTTTTGTCTATTAAACATATATTTTTTAAGTGTACAACCTATTTTATTATTATTATTCTTTATTTATAAAGCGCCAGATTCCGCAGTGCTGCCCATGGGTACAAGGATAAAAGTACAATGGAGAAAACAATACAACAAAAGACAAAATTTTACAGACAAATAACGGGGAATTGAGGGCCCCTATTACCGTGGGAACTTACAATCTAGATGGGTAGGAGGATAGGAAACATGAGGTGGGGACTGCAAATGTGAGAATGATATTTAGTGAGAGATAGATGAGGGCAACTGTTAGGTAAGTAAAGTTTAATTTGTTAATGAGTCGGGTGATGAGCTTCCCTGAACAAAATGGTCTTTAAGGAACGTTTAAAGGAGGAGAGGTTAGGTGAAAGTCTGTCAGCTTGAGGAAGTGCGTTCCAGAGGGTTGTTGCCACACAAGAGAAGTCCTGTAGTCTAGCATGAGAGGAGGTGATGGTAGAAGACTCAAGGAGCAGGTCATGTTGGATCTTAGGGGTGGACTGGAGTATATTTGTTGATGAGGTGAGGCAGGTAGGGTGGGGCAGCATTGGTGAGGGCTTTGTAGTGTCAGGGTGAACATTTTTATTTTAACTCTGCTGTGAATGGGGAGCCAGTGAAAGGACTCACAGAGAGGTGCAGCAGAAACAGAGCATCAAGAGAGGTGGGTTAGCCTGGCAGATGCATTTAGGATGGATTGAAGGGGAGTGAAGTGGGAGCGGGGAGGACCATTTATAAGTTTATTACAGTAGTCAAGTCGGGAAATTACCAGGGAGTGGATTAGCTGATTAGTAGTTTTAACACTCAGAAATGGATGAATTTTGGGAGATAATTGCATAGGTGGTTGCAGCAGGATGACTAGAGCAATTGGATGTGGGGAATGAAGTACAGATTTGAGCTCGTGTGACTCCAAGGCAGCAGACTTGGGGTGATGGGGAGATAGTGGTGCTGCCAACAGTGATAGAAAAAAAATTAAACTGGAGTAGAGTTTAGAGGGGAGTAAGAAGTAGTTCGGTCTTGGACATATTATTTTTAGGTGGTGAGAGGCATCCAGGAGGAAATGCCAGATAAGCAGTCGTTGATGTGAGAATTGACAGAAGGAGAGAGTGCAGGGGTGGAAAGGTAGATCTGGGATATCATCAGCATAGAGGTGTTAGTTGAAGCCATAGCTGTTGATAAATTTACCCAGTGAAGAAGTGTAAATAGAGAAGAGTAGAGGACCCAGGACAGAGCCTTGAGGTACCTCCAACAGAAAGACGCAATGGAGAGGAGGAAGTGACCAGAAAAAGAGACGGAGAAGGAATCTGTTTGAGAGATAAGAGTGGATCCATAGAGAGGGGCAGTGTCGCAGAGACCGAGAGAGCTGAGAGACCGTAGGAGAAGGGGATGGTCAACAGTGTCAAAGGCAGCAGAGAGGTCAAGTAAGATGAGTATAGAGTAGTAGTCCTTTGTTTTTAGCAGAAAGGAGATTGTTGGTAACCCTTGGTGAGGGCAGTCTCAGTTGAGTGTTGGGGACGGAAGCCAGATTTGCAGGGGGTTCGAGCAATGGAGTTGGAGGACTGGAAGTGGTGTTAGGTGATTGAAAACTTGTTTTTCAAGGATTTTTGAAGTAGCGGGAGCAGTGATATGGGGTGGTAGTTTGCAGGAGAGTTAGGGTCAAGGGTGGGTTTTTTAAGGATGGAGGTGACCTTTGCATGTCTGAAGGAGCAGGGAATGAGCCGGTAAAAAGGGATAGGTTGAATATGTGAGTAAGAGCCAGAGTGAGGGTGGGGAGACAGAGAAGGTATTAGATGTGAAAGAATAGGATCAAGTGGGCAGGTAGTGAGGTTGTGAGGAAGACAATAGGGAAGCGGCTTCCCTCTCAGGGATTGGGAGGAGGGTGCAGATAATGGCAGAGGGGGAGACTGGGAGCAAATTTGGGAAATTGCAGGCTTGTGTTTGGGATGTTTTTTCAGATGGTAAGTGTTTTATTAAAAAAAGTAATCAGCCAGGTCTTGAGCACTAAACACAGATGAGGGGGGCGGTGCAGGCGGTAGAGGAAAGAGTTTAATGTTAAAGTCAATTGAAAAAAAAAGGTATCTGTAAACTCAACACTTTTTCTCTTAATTTTAACTTTGCTTTTCTTTTTTAGGTGTCTCAAAAAGCAAAGTTTTGTTGAAATGTCAAAAAATGACATAAAAGTCAAATAAAAAAACAGGAATTAAAAACTAGAATGAAAGTGACTACCAAATAAGTGCTTGATTACAAGTGTAGCGTTAACAGTATTGCGGGTGTTTGCTTGCGTAATTATTTTTGCTCGTATTACAAGTTGAAAGTAAATGTGATCGCTTGAGCGCAATTAAGTTAATGAGTGTCTGATTAGCGGCGAACTCAGAGCTCTGGTTAACTGGTTTCCACCAAAAAAGTCTCACAAAACACACCAAAATTACATTACAAAGTAATATTACACTAATAACACTAATAAAAATTCTGAAAAACAAATATTGCACAAAAAAAGTTATAAGGGTTTACAGATATGAGGTCTTATGTGAAATACAAACATGTACATGTCTAAAGATGTATATGTTTGTATGTATGTACTGTACGTATATATATATATATATTATAATATATATATATATGTATATTTATGCATGATATTGTAAGTTCGGCTTCTTGTGCTCGCCGGATTAGTGCACAAGCAAAAACTGTTAAAGGGACAGTCTAGTCCAAACCTTCTCTCAGGGTATTTTGACAGTTTTTCACCACTAGAGGGTGTTAGTTTGCATGTGTCATATAGATAACACGGTGCTCACGTGGAGTTCAGGTGAGCCAGCTCTGATTGGCTAAAATTGATGTCTGTCAAAAGAACTGAAATAAGGGGGCAGTTTGCAGAGGCTTAGATAAAAGGTAATCACAGAGGTAAAAAGTATAATTATATACTTTGTTGCTTGTGCAAAACTAGGGAATGGGTAACAAAGGGATTATCTATCTTTTTTAAACAATGAAATTCTGGTGTAGACTGCTCCCTTTAACTTTCAACTTGTAATACCAACGCAACCTGGCACATGCAAAAAGCTTACTTCTAACACAGTTAATGCTCAGCGAGAGCATTGAATAGCGATCCACTTGTAATCTGGCCCAGAATCAATTTTATGAAAAAAGTGTAAAACATAAATGGACTATTATAAGTGATATAAACAAAAACGAAAGTAACGGTAGCAAAGGAAACAAATTATGTTTGCTTTTTTTTAGAGCGCTGTCATAAATTTTAAGCATACAAACATTTTTATTTTAATGGGACAGCAAAGACAAAATTCAACTTTAATGTTTCAGATAGAACATACAAATGTAAACAACTTCCAGTTTAGTTCTATTACAAAATTTGCTTTGTTCTCTTGGTATCCTTTATTGAAAACAAACCTAGGTAGGCTCAGGAGCAGCAATGCAGCACTGGAAGCTAGCCAAACTTTTCATGTGACCCAACCGACAAGAGGCATGTATGTGCAACAACAAATCACAAACTAGCTCCACCAACTAGCTTCAAGTAATGCATTTCTGCTCCTGAGCCTACCTAAGTATCATCTTCAACAAGACAATTAAACAAATGTGATGATAGAACTAACCTGGAAAGTGTTTAAAATTGCAATGTTCTACATGATTCATGAAAGTTTAAGCTTTATTTTTAACCTTTTATTCTTTAATTAATAGAAACTGGCTCATATTGAATCATTCATTTTCTATTGTGTTTATTATGTCACTTGGGGGAAAAATCAACTGTGGCTGCAGACAGGTTAATTTTTATACTTGTACTGTGTTAACTGTTAGTGTTCATGTCATTTTTTAAATACATAAGCTTTTATGCTTTTTAAACCTTGTGGTTTTTATCAATTAAAGATACAAATTTTACCCTATAAGTACAACAATTTTACATTTTTGTTAAACTAGAAGCAGCATTGATTCTCATACAAAACTGTATTGTCATTATAGTAAAGTAAATGAAAACAAACACTGAAATTAGACATGGGTGGGTGATTTGAAATACAAAACAACAATTCTACTGTAATGTACTAGCTTCTTATGTCCCATAGTATCTCCTTAGTTTATGTTCTAATATATTGTTTTATGGGGAAAAATTTGTATTTTAGATTAATTTGTTAGGATTGGTTTCATTGACCATGAATCATTGTCTATTAAGAAAAATATCATATCTAAGCAGAGGAAACATTTTGAGCATTCTAGTGCTATGGAATTGTAGTATAAATTATTAGGAAGAGAGGGAAGAAAGAGGTGGCATGCTATGGCAGCATCCCACTTATGGGTATTCATCACTTTGACAGGTTTGTCGTCAGATTCCCTTAGATAGTCAGTTAAAGAATCCTTAACTCGCGTTCATTAGGAACTTAGATGTGGTAAAATCCCAGATTGATTGAAGCTGTATATGTTCAAATTAGATGTCATCTGTTGGTCTGTTTGTCAATAAGTTCATATGTAAATGACAGTTTAAACATACACTGGGTTCTCCTTGTGTACTTCGTTCTCCATTGCAAACTTTTTACCTAGCATAAAACTCTCATTATTTCTTTGGGAGACATCTCACCACTCGTAGGGACAGCCCCTTTTTAATAGCATACCATGAGTGCTTCCCCTGTGAGTGTCGGTGTGGAAAAACCACATAAAGACCCATATAGACCAGCAAAGTTTTTGGAATCAGCCCCTTAAAATGTTCGGTTAAATTGAAGTGTTTAACCCTTTGAGTGCTAAGCTGGATTTAATATTTTTCTGATTTTTACTATTTTTAACAAAAAATGTTTTGACTTCCCCCCCCCCAGATCCCAAGACGCATACCATTGGAAAGGTTAGGTAAGCAGCATGCCCCCTTTCCCTATACTTTGTATTGTCAATTTTAAATAAAGTTGCTCGGTGACGTCCATCACTTCATTTCGCATGATGTCACTGCACCTAATGGGAAGCCCCGGCGATGCCTGTCACTATGCAGGCCTGATCGCTGGGGTAGGAGCAGGTGAGAGCCCCCCAGATTACCAAAAAGGTAGTTGAGTGCTAGCGACGGCTCTGAGCTGTCGTTAGCACTCAAGGGGTTAAAGGTTTAAGCATGTTAGTTATAAAATGTATCAAAATTATATGAAAGTATTACTTGCACATATGTTAGTGAATAAATATTATTGATTATAATATAAAAAACTGCATTCAAACATAATAGGCAGTAGTCATCAATATTGAATTAAATAGCTGTCATGTTTCACTTCCCTTTCCTGCATATCCTTAAAGATCTCTGATAATCCTTGCTTGAACCTACTTGAAAATCATGGAACACCACTGTTTTTAATAGTTTTCTACTTGTTTTCGTGATTCAGCTGATTTCTGATATTTACTAGGTATAATTATTAAAAGATTGGAATCCAGGCCTGTGTCGTCATTAACTGTAACAGTGCCCTCTAGTTGTCCCATAGGTAATGGAATAATAGTAATCAAGTTTGGAGAACGAAAGAGAATGGGGAATGAAATTGTGGACACTCGTTTATAACAAAAGTAAACCAACCCACACAATAAAACCAATTGTTATAGAAATGAAGGTTTCTTCTTTCAAAATCCCTATTGCTGAAAGAAACATGCAACCTAACTTTTTCTCTCATATTCAAATATAGCATACAATTTTAAACAACTTTCCAATTCATTTCTATTATCAATTTGTATTTATTATTTCGGTATTCTTTATTAAACAAGGCAGCAATGCACTATTGGGAGATAGCTGAACAGCCTACCTAGGTATTATTTTAAACAAAGGATATCAAGAGAACAAATCAAATTAGATACAAAAGTAAATTATAAAAATGTTTAAAATTGTATGCTCTTCTGAATCATGAAAGAAAATGTAGGGTTTCATGTCCCATTTAGATTATAGTACAAGGTGTATATGTGTATATTCATGTGGAATTAAAAAAAACTATGCATTATACTTTCATTATTAATTAATTAAGTAGTGGTTAGGTCCTCCACAATATGGCAAATGGGGAGTGGAGTTTGGCCATCGGAAAACAGTGTGTAAAAGTTTTTATAAAGTTTTTCACATTTAATTGATACATTAAAGAAACAGTAAACACCTTGTAATTCCAACACATTCCTGTTGTGCAGCTGAGATTAGCCAGGTCTAAATCTTTTAAAAACAAATTATTATCCACCAACCACTTGCCTTTTTTGTCTGCACCAATTTTGGCTTTAGTCTGTGGACAACAAGGCTAGCCACAGTCATATGTTAGTATAAGAATATAAAAGAGGATGTGTATATGTGGCTAGACAGCTGAGGGGTTAAAGATCAGACTAGTGTCTATATTAAATCCACTGAATACTGTAGTTAGTTGTGTTGAACACAAATTCAGGAGTATATAAAAAATGAACACAAATTCAGGAGTATATAAAAAAGCTAGTATTTATTGCTATGCAAAATTTAAAAATAATAATGATAAAAAGTTTATGACATGCATAAATCTATTAAAAACATACAACTCAATGTAAAAAATGTATCCTATATATGACCGGTCATACACATTGATATTAGTATCCACCTTATATTGCAAATTTCTTTCACATTAAGAACTCAGCGATTTTGTAGCGCTTAGATAATGGACAAGGTCCTTTACTTAAAGGTATATGTAAAGTCCTTTATATTCATATCCTTATCGTAGGTATAGAAAACAGATATAAAGGAAGTAGGCAAATTCTGTGGACAAATTTATCACAATAGATGTCAGCCAAACAGTTGGATAATAAAGTCCAGATTTGTAAGTGGCTTTATTTAAGGCTTTATGTATTATCCTCAAAAGAGTACCACACTAAAACAGACTGCTACACCTCTATGTGCCTACCTTAATTCAGTCTGGGGACTTTCCCGGTGTTAAGCTGGGCACAGGTGTCTGTGCAGCTCCGTTTAGTTGGTTTTCTGGGCTGGTGATGTCACCAGCCCCGGGGAAAACCAACTTTTTATAAAAATATAAAGATGTTTACTGTCCCTTTAAAGGGGACAGTCAATTCAAAATTAGACTTCATGATTCCACAATTTTAAATACTTTCCAATTCAATTCCATTATCTAAATATGCACAATATTTGTATATGCACCTTTCTGAGGCACCAGCTCCTACTGAGCATGTGCAAGATTAACAGGATATATGTATTTGCAAATTGGCTGATGGCTGTCACATGATGCATTAGGAAGGGGAAAATGCAACTCACTTTACCCATGTACAGCGCTGTGGAATTTGTTGGTGCTTTATAAATAAAGTATAATAATAATAATACAAATAATAATTTGTCAGAAAAAACTACTACTCATTTGAAATTCAAAACTAAGTGCTCAATGTCTTTTTTATTATGTATTTTACTGCTTATGCTGTTCTCCTGTGTTTATTTGTCTTTAAATTTAATGCAAGACTACAGACAAGTCTTCACAAAGTGTTTTATGCCCCTTTAACTTCATAGATACTTACAGTCTCTATTGAAATTTCCACCTTAGAACTATTTTTGTTATAATGCACTTTATAAAAATAATTTTGGTATAGACAATGTAACCATAACACTGACAGTTTTGCAACGACCTCATTGGTTCTCATTTCAGTGATTATTATATGTTTGCTGTGTCATAACAACTGTTGACCTTGCACAAGGAAAACAAATATTCATCAGTTTCATGCATGCATGTTTTTGTTAGTTTTTGGCTGTTCATACATTCAGAAACATTACACATTAAGCCATGATAAAAAAATCCTGTATAACTTAAGCAAAGTTTTAATTCCTTAAACTTTACAATCACTTTATCTCTCTAGTGAAATAAATGGCTTAAAGGGACATGAAACCCAACATTTTTCTTTCATGATTGAGATAGAGAATACAATTTTAAAACAACTTTCAAATTTACTTCTATTATTTAATTTGCTTCCTTCTCTTGTTATTCGTTGCTGAAAGGTTTATCTAAGCAAGCTCAGGAGCAGCAGAAGAGCCTAGGTTCTAGCTATTGATTGGTGCTGCATATATATATATCGATTGTGATTGGCTCACCCATGCAGTCAGTTTAGAAACCATTAGTGTATTGTTGCTCCTTCAACAAATGATACCAAGAGAATGAAACAGATTTAGATAATAGAAGTAAATTAGAAAGTTGTTTAAAATTGTATTCTCTATCTGAATCATGAAAGAAAAAATTTGGGTTTCATTCCCCTTTAAAAAAAAGAATCAATTTTCCCATACAACAGCTAATTAACAGCAGTTAATTAGGATTGATATATAAGTGCACCTGATGGATGTTTGTTTGGTTCTTAAATTTTAATCTATTCCAAACAGTTTGATCACCAGGGGGTCAATTTATCAAGCTCTGTATATGTGTTTCCGGCGAGCCTTCAGGCTGCTCCATAACCTGTCCGCCTGCTCTGAGGCGGCAGACAGAAATCAACCCGATCGAATACGATCAGGTTGATTGACACCCCCTGCTAGCAGATGATTGGCTGCGAATCTGCAGGGGGCGGTATTGCCACCAGCAATTCACAAGAACTGCTGGTGCAATGATAAATGCCGACAGAGGATGCTGTTTGGCATTTATCTATGTGCGGCTGACATGATTTGCTATAGCAGATCATGTCTGTCCGCACCATGATAAATCTACCCCCAGGTTTTTATCTATTTATTTTATAATATACAAATGCATTGCATTGGGAAATGTCATTACTTGTATTCCAATTTGGATTTTTTTAAATTTTACACTTCAGACATCTTAGTAAAAACTTATTTTTTTAATAAAACAACGTTAAAAAAAATAATTATATTAAATTATTAGGCAGGTATCATCAATTTTGAATGAATTACCCTCATGTTTCATTTCTCTTTAGTCATATACCTTTTGCTATCATGAAGGTGTGTAAATAAAATACTTGTAAAAAAAAAAACTTGTTAAAAAAATTGTTAAAATTGTATGGAGCAGACCTGACTCAAGTTTTATAAATAAAAGAGACAGCAGGGAGGATTTACATATCGTAGAGTCTTCCCTTTTAACAGCAGAGTGCAGTGAACACTGGACTAGGGGCACTGGGGAATATGAGAGATGTGTGCTTCTCTACCTTGGTAACCAACCATGCAGGAGGAATTAACACATTTGTTCATTTATTTTAAATTTTGAATGTTTAAACAACATTCTAACGTATGTAATAGTATTTTATTTGTAAAGTATTTCTAATTCTTTCTTTAAATGTAATATTTGAATTATGCAACATTCAAAATAGAAACATTCAAATTTATATATTTGTATCTATTATATATCAGTTTACTAAATTTCTAAACACATGAACTATTGAACTTCTGAATAGTATTGTTAAATTGAATGTTACATTCAAAATTTCAAACGTTTGGCATTCAATCAAATTATAAACTTTGAAGTAAAAAATGACATTCGAAATCTGTAAATGGACATTCGATTATAGAATTCTTAAGAATATTTATCTGAAATTCTACAATAAACATTCGTTCTAACATTCAAATTTGAATATAAAACACATTCGCCCATCCCTATGTAATATGTTTGGGTAGAAATTTGTGGATACTTTTTTAAAAATTTCATAGAGTTAATTTGTGCTTCTGTTTGTTTATTAATATTGTTTTCTAACTCAGTTGTTTTCTTATTCAAACGGCAACTGTTTTAATTTGAATTGCTTTGAAATTATATCCATGCTGATATACAATGTGTCCTAATTGAATGTTAGTGGTCAGTGCTTTTATATGGGGATTTTGATGGACTGGAAATAGACACCTATATTTTGCTTGTTAAATCAATATGCTGGGAGTGCAAATTATATACAGTAGATATAATTATCATGCTTTATTTCTATGACTATTAAATACAATGCAAACAGAAGTGAGCATTGTGCATTTAAAACAATAGTAGTAGATAAATATATTACTTTTAAGAGTTTTAGTTATGGATGGTTGATGTTATATATATATATATATATATATATTATATATATATATATATATATATATATATATATTTTTTTTTTTTTTAACCATCAACCATCCATAGCTAAAACTCTTTAATAGTAGAAGTAAAATATAAGGCTAGAATTAAAAGAGAAACTAGATTAGTAATGTTAAAATATTCTTTGAACAGCATAAATGGGATTTTCATTTTACAAGAATTCAAGTAGCCTTCCTTTTAAATCAGCATTTAAGGGATCACATCAAAGCGTATTTATCTATGGAGCTAAAATGACAAATTTAACATTTGACCCATTAACACTTTCCATATGACCTTGTTCATATTATGAAGTGGCAAAACAATATTAATTTGCTTTTGTAAGCAAACAGCATGCTAAGCTGAGAAGGATCAAAGAAACTTGCACTAAGCATTTATATGTGCAATGCTTTGCATTTTGATGATTATGCAATCATAGGATTTCATCTAACTCAATGAGTCTTAAAAATCTGTTAGAGAAACAAACATATTTCAAGTATACAAATGCAAAGCACTAGAAAATTACATTAAAATAATGGACTCATTTGTTAAATCTATTTAAAATAATTTTGTTAGCATTGTAAACATGTTCTGCAACAGAGATTCCAACTATATATTAACCTCTTTTCACTGGAAGTCTGCAAAATGCAGCACTTGTGTACCATTTGAGGTGGGTGTTGGACTGTTTTATAAACTATATAAACATACAAACTCTATATAATTATTCTTACAGAGGCCTCTCTCTATATGCCCAAACACTAAATATTTTAGCATACCACCAAACATTTCATACATCTGGGACCCACCTGTTTTGTGGGAAGGATGGGACTGCAGAAGGCAGTGGATTTATTGGGAGTGTCTTGGACAGAGCTGGGGAACCCCCTGGTTTCACTCTGTAATTGGAATCTGTGGGATGGGCAGAGCTCCCAAAGTTTGACAATCCTGCAATATGCAGAAGGGTAAGGATCTTTGAATTAGGAAGGTTTTACTTTAAAAGGAATGTAAAATGGCACTAAACCTAAATCTCTTCTCCAAGGTGTGGGCAGGGGATGCCAGACCCCTCAGTGATATCAAAGAACAAAGCAGTCATGCCAAGGAATATTATTAAAAGGAACTTAATTTGTTCATAGGGGTCCTAAACAAAAGTGCAACATTTTGAGCCGCTACCAGACTTGACTAAGGACAAGGATTGTCATAAGAAATATATTTTTTTAGGACTTTAATGGAGCGAATAAAGGGTCTTTATAGACATATTCCTTGGCTGGACTTCTTTGAAGGTTTTATAGTTATCAGATAGCAATGACAATGATATGAGACTCACTGTAAAGAGAGAGCTTTCCTCTTTCAAAATTTGGGTCTTATGCCATATGATGAGTGAAATAGACTCTAGAGAAATTCTTATTAACCACTTCCCTGGTAGCTAATTTATAAGGACTACCTAGAATGCTTGAATGTAAGCTTTTAACTTTACCAGTATTATCAATTCATGAAATATCTGCAATTAACTAAGTCCATATCTACTTTGTGTACAGGTTTCATAGTTTCAAACTGTGATTTGATATTTTTTATTAAACATGGAAAATTTCATGTTAACATGAACGGAGCATGTGCAAAAGAAGCAGTTGAACTAGAAAATGCCATAAACATGAAAAAGTTTAGTTTTTTTAGTGACTAGATTCTAAAGGTTTTCATTGGTAACATTTACATTAACACAGTGAAAAAACAATGGAAAACAACTCAGTAACTGGTTTTATTATGAAAATGAACAACTCAGATTTTTTTCAGGACAGTTGATTAAATCACCTGCAACTGTAGCTAACATACTCTGAATCTGAAGGACTGGAAGAGCCAACTTGTTGAAAACACAGCAGCAAAAATACAGTAGCAGGGAGATAAAAAATATCAGCAAACTGAATAATGACATGGGAAATTATATTCCAGTCTGACAGATGTTTTTCTCTTCTCCATACTCAGATGAACTGGAAAAACTTAAAGGGTTAGTGTACTGTAAAACTGGTTTTCCATTAATATGTTCTCAATTACTTGTATACTAGCTGTAGGGGTATAGCATTGTATAGGAAATTGCTCCTTTATGTCTATTTTTGCATTTGGAAATAGATGGATTTGTTCTTTGAAAACACGACCTATCAAGATAGGCTAAGCTTGCAGACAGACCAGACATACGTATCATATCATTCAAATGCTTCCCTTTCTTATCTCTCTCTCTTTATAATACTTAGAACTAGCAATAGGAAATGAACATTTACAACTCTATCTCTCTCACACCCCACTGGGAGTGGATTTCTTCTTCTGGCTGTGTTTACATAGCTTGTCAATAACGTATACTTAAACATATAAGCTTTTAGTATAGATAGGGATATCACAGACAAATCAGCTATTGTAAATGCTGATATGAAGGCAAATGAGCTATTTGTAAACAATTTAATACACTCCAGCAGATAGAAAGGGAACACTGTGAACAAATTAAAGGGGAGAAAACTAGGGCAAATTGTCATTTTAATGTGTATTCAGTCCATTCTAAGAGTCAAGCCAATTTACAGATTCTGTATTCACTTTCTGTGGAAATCAAATCTATCTTAAGCACCATCATGTCAAGGTATATGTGAAGATTAATATATATATTATTATATATTTGGCTATCAGCACCAAATGATTCATTCATTTATAAGACATAAAATGCTTTGACTGACCAAAGTTTCAATCCTCCCCCAATTCTGTTGATTACACAGGATGGGTCAAAAAGTCACTTAAAAAGAAATGTTGTCAAAGTTATCTTGAGAAAGAGCTGGAGGTTTATAGCTTGATATAGGATAGGACATTGAACCATTTCAAAGAAAAGATAAACAGACAGATAAAGATAGTCATCTGTATATTCTATGTATTCCACATCTGAGAACAAAGGATTGTTTCCAAAAGATATCCCGCTGAGGTGTGAAGTTAAAATCATTCTTTCTACTCTGAAAACCATTTATATTTGTGTGTGTATAAATCTTGGATCAAACAGGAAATCTCACTTTCTTGATTACAGAACATCTGAAAACAGGATTGTCAGATAGATAACCTCATACAGTGTTACACAGACACAATGTCCTGAGAAATGGCTGAAGCTACAAACATGTTCAAGAAAATTATAGCTTTTTACAACTACTTGTAAAATGACCCCTGCTGTGTATTGAGACAATGAAAGTTTGAACAGCAAAGGACACGTGTTTACAATGTAGCTAGTTATATGTACAGTATATTCAGACACATATTAAACATGGAGACCTGGAGAGCTAAATTTTAAAATGTTTTTACCTATATATATATATTTTGGAAGCATAGAATGTTTTAGGATTTAAAATGAGCATTCTAACAATTATCTCTTTCATTTCAGGCATCTAAAAAGTACACATATAATTGATATTTTAAATGATATCCTGTATATTTTATCCTCTCAAAGAGAGATATACAGATATGAAATATGTATCTGTATGTAATAATAATCCAATGTAGATATAATTGTGTGAGAACCACATATATCTATGTATGTGATATTGAGCGGATGGCTGAAGAAGGAAATTGAATCCAGGATGAGGATATTATGATTTTAAGTTATTTCATAAAATATATCGTTTTAAATGCATTTTATATATTATAATTGGAATAAATTCACATGTGGTCTTAAAATTATCAGAATAAATAATGTGACATAATACAGTACATTTGAAATGTAACTTATAATATAAAGAAATTATAACAGTTTAGATTACACATTTTAAAGAAATGCTTTTAAATGTTAGAAATGATTAAATGAAACTGTTTGTTTGTCATGCTGCCCCCATGGCCAAAATCCAGTATAACAGTCAAAAGATTTGACTGATTAAAAGATACTTCCCAGGATGAACCAATCCATGCTCAGCTCCTTAAGGGCCAATCACAAAGCAGATCTGGAGGCCTATCCAATTCGTCAATGATGGTACAGAACAAAAAGGGGTGGAGTTATATCACATGATTTAACCCCAAGCATAGAGAGAGAAAGGGGCTAACTCTTGCTAACTTGGGCTAACTCTTGCTAACTTGAGCTAACTTTTGCTAAACTTTGGCTGTCTGTCTGTGTGCTAAACTGTGACTGATGAAAATTTGGCTGCGTTACAAACAGTTACAAAGGCATAATAGCTACCTTTCTTTTCCACATGCAAAAAACTCATGTTTGGTATTCTGAGGCGAGGTGGATAACAAAGAAGTTTTTGGGAGATTGAACTACAAATTGGTTTAAGCTGGTGATGTATGGTTGTTCTAAATTTTAATATTTTAAACAAAATATATGCATATGCAGTCACTGCAGTTAAATTACAACTGATAGATTTAAAGAGCATATTTATATTTTAGAATTATATTCATAGTCCTGAATAGTTTTAAGCTTGCCTTTTTGTATGCTAAATATCATTGTTGCTGTAGGTAGCAGATTTAAAGAAATAAATTGTATTTTAAAACTAGTATTTCATAGCCTGTGTATTGTTAAACAAATCCTTGATGCTAAGTAATTTAACCTGGCAAATATATATATATATATATATATATATATATATAATATATATATATATATATATATATATATATATATATATATATATATATATATGTAAGTAACTAAGAATTTACTTCAGCTTAGAGAAATTAGCATAGACAATTGGTTGTTTGCACAAATAATAGATACTATTTCTGATGTTTAATTAGAGTGTATATTGTCCTATTGTTTAACTAAGCACTGTTGAAATTGTACCAGTCTGAATGTTAGTGGCTTATATCTCGGTCCCATTGTAATATTTTAAATGCAGCTCTGATTTGGGAGGCTATTGTGAATAAGGCAACTTTTATGATCTTTGAATAGCATATTACAATAGTTTAAACACTGTATAGTATTGATTCATATTCTTGTTCCTACAAATATATTTTAAAGTGTCTATAAATATTAACTAATAAAAAGAATTCAGGAATTTTTATTATTTTATGATTTTAGTATATGCATATTGATTGAGGGTTTAGTTTAAAGAATAATTATTAAATATATTGTGTTATAACCCGTCCATATATTGACAATCAGGACCTGTTTGCAGAACAGTGTTAGATAGATACTAGTTAGAAGAGATAAGGTTAGAATCTAATTACTGGAGGAGCCATTAAAATACTTCTTGGCTCATAATTTCTTGATCTGCCGCTGTAACTTCAAATTTATGTTTCTAACATTTAATTTTTTCTGACCATAACCTAGTAACAGCTGGTTTATTAAGCAGTGTGTGCTTGTTTTAGGTATGTGGCTATACTCTAGAAGATGTTGCACCCTATCTGCTATGTGATAAGTTGCCTACATTAAGGGATTGCCAGTCTATTGAGAGTGCTTACCATGAGTGGAAGGAGCATCCATTTTATCATGTAATGTGCACCCAGTACAATCTGTGTAGTCCATTTCAGGAAGTATTGAGGCTAATAGTTACCTATTTGCGTATGCCTCAAGGTGGTTTGTACTACAGAGACAGCCTAAGGCAGCTACAGATAAATAAACCGAGCAGGCACTCCTGTATATAAAAAAACATTGTCTTCCACCTCTACTCCAGGAGGAAAACTTTATATCAAATATATCAGTAATCTAGAGGCTGGGGTGAATAAATATACATATATAAGGACATTATTGTTGGCCTGTACCCACAGATTAATGTTAATATTTTTACTTTCAACACACTATTATAATAAAATTAACTGCATTTTACAAAAGTGGACACATTTGCTGGTGAACATCTATATTTTCCTCTCACGTGAATATCTGACAAAAAGAAAATCTATTGCTAGAAAGGATGCAATCTTCACCCAGAGCAGTATTAATACCTCATACTGGAGTATAGTCACATGAGAAGCCATTTTATTCCTTTTCACAACCATTATTTTACTGTAGAAAAATGTACTTGTGCTTTGTGTGTTACGTATAGGCAATAGTCTATCTTCTTACTTTATACACTGCATTTTATTTTACTTAATAGTCTTGGCATAGAATGATTTTGTTGGCCAGGAAGATGTTTGGGTATTTGTTTGAGACAGTCTTAAGGCACACAGGAGCTGATCTAAAGTCTGAGGTTCATATCTGGCTTTCTGCTAGAGGCTATAGGACCAGAGATCTGATGTGAGCATATGGCTGAAAGGGCATGTTTTCTGCTTATATATTTATGTTGGTGTTGGGCAGAAATGCTGCAGGGCCATGGGTCTGATGTAATGTATGAGAAGGGCATGTGTCTGCATGTGAGAGGCTATAAGTCAGAAGGTCTGATCTTAGGTCTGTGGGCAATGGCATGTGGCTAAGTAGTCAATCACACACACAGACACACACAAACTAATATCAGACCCTAACCAGGTTGAATATTATTAAATAGAATGTACTTAAGCAAACAGCTTATAAGAGTTCAATTGTATTCACAAATGCTTCAGAATTACATATCTGAAAGAAGTGCGCTCACTCTTGCCCTCTCACCCCATTGCAAGGTTGATTTCTGCCTCTTGTTCACATAGCCAATTATGCAGCATTTTGTATCTATTTTTTTTTTCATTGAGAGGGAAGTTTTGAATGGCATAAACAGCTCCTTGAAATGATAAAATAAAGGAGCTATTTGTAAAGTTGGGTCAGAATGTGGCTATTTTGTATAAGACCATCAAACAACATCTACAATATCTCTCAAAGTTTGGAATGGTTGGAAGTCCAGTTTTGCATGGGGTGGATTAAACTGGAGATTTCCCCAATTCTAATTACTCAGTATAGTAAATTACTAAGAGGACTGTTCACAAAGCTCAAACATTTCCAAAGCTTAAAGGGACATAAAACAGGTTGAGATATTTGCATATCCTAAAAGGGCTAATTAATTAGAAATAGTTTGCATAAAAAAAAAATGTTTAAAAATTGCTGGCAAGTATTTTAACATCATTTTCAAAAGTAAGCAAAATGAATTACATAGCTAAGCTGCCTGGAGAAGCCAACTACACCCCCCCCCCATCAGTGTTTAGACACAGGCATTGTAGTTCAACTCACATCTTCTAGGCATACTCCAGCAGATAATCCCTTTGTATTTTTGCATTCTACCAAAACAACAATAGATATAGATACAGCCATAGAAGGAAATGTGTGGGCGGAGTTAGAGCTTTACAATTCAGAAACTAAAAAGAAAGGTTTAATTGCGAGGAAGTGCAGTATAAATTTGCAAGTTTGTCTCTATCCCAACTTGTCTTATGTCCCTTTAATTGGATACTAACCCCAATTTCTAGAGCATGCAATTGTAAGCAACTTTCTAATTTAGTACTACATTTAGACACCAATCAGGAAGCGCTACCCAGATGCTGAGCCAAAAATGGTCCGGTTCCTAAGCTTACATTCCTGCTTTTCAAATAAAGATACCAAGAGAGCAAAGAAAATTTAATTATAGGAGTGAATTAGAAAGTTGCTTAAAATTGTATGCTCTATCTGAATCATAAAAAAAATTGGTTTATTATCCCTTTATTAAGACGTTAATATCAGGTGAAATAGCCTACTCAATTCTTTAAAAAAACAAGCTGGTTCTAAAGTCACTTATTGTACCTAGTTTAAGTTGGCTTTGTCAAAATTCGGCTGATTATGCAGTAGATGTATAGCAAATAATCTTTGTATAAAACATGGAATGTTAGTGATTAGTAATTCTAGGCCAGTAAATTGTGTATCGTTAAAGTGATTAAATTATTTTAAAAATAATATGATATAAATATTTTTTATATAAATCATATACATTTAAATATATGTAGACATTAGTAGAAGTATTTATTGTTTAATTACTTAAATATTTTCTAGTTTTTACAAGCTAAAAAAATGTGGCTTGTAAATTTCATCTGAGAATACTTAAAATATTATAGAATTTCTTACAAAAATGTAAACAAATAAAAACACAAACACAAGTATTATTACATTAAGTACATTATTTAAACAATTTCACCAAGACAAAGTTGAAAAATGTAGAAACACTATTGGCATATTGCATTGCATCTTGTTTTATTATAAACTAAGACATTAATAAATATTGTTTCTTTTAAAGCTTTAAACAGACAGCTGAACATGAGTAATTATTCTTTACTAGTTTAAACTAAAGACAGAAAAAAATGTGTCTGTAAACAGAAATCTTTCAAATAAAGTTTCAGAGCCTGCTTTTTTGCTTCAGAAAAAAATGCCTTCTGATTTTAAAATAAGTAACGTACAATTAATGACCTGCAAAATATCTTACAATACTAGTGGTAGATAGAAAAAACAGATTATATTATGTATTATGTGTTTGTTTTACCCTAAAAAATAGATTACATTATGTATTATGTATTTGTTTTACCCTA
>NC_069504.1:86847290-86914790 GCF_027579735.1 Bombina bombina | reverse complement strand
TAATGACATTTTTACACAGCTCACTTCCTGCCTTAAAATGACTCATTTTGTTTTGATTCTCTATGGTTTTTATACACACGTCTTAAAGGGATATGAAACCCCCAAAAAATATTTTGTGATTCAGACAGAGCATACAACATTAAAAAAGTGTCCAATTTACTTCTATTATCAAATGTGCTTAGTTCCCACATATTCTATATTGTTTTAACTATAAAAGTTACCAAGAGGACGAAAAAAATGATAATAGAAGTAAATTAGAAAGTTGTTTAAAATGGCATGCACTATCTGACTCATGAAAGATAAAATTTTGGATTTCATGTCCCTTTAAGTGACTAGGAAATAGTGGCGATTGGGATGATTGACAGCCCCTGCTAACGGCCGATTGGCCGCAAGTGAGCAGGGGGGGCATTGCACAAGCATTTCACCAGAAATGCTTGTGCAATGATCAATGCCAACAGTGTATGTCCTCGGCATTTAGAGAGGTCGAGCGGATTCGTTACAGCAAATCATGTCCGCTCGACCTTTGGTAAATCTACCCCATATCTGGTTTTAATGGTATATTTAAAAATATACAAACAATAGAATCATATTGTTTAATTATTAGTAGTAGTAGTATCCTTAATATTAGTCCTCATTATAATCCTTACTATGTATAAAACTGTATTATAAAACCCATTTTCACTATTACTCAATAACTTGGACTACAAACCTGAAAGCAATTAAAAGTGTTGAAGATGTAAAGAATTTTCAGTTTGGGATTTTAATAGGCATTGCATAAAAATATAAATTTGTGTAGGCAGCTTGTATATTGCTATGAAAATATTTAAAAGTTTAAACCATTTACATTTACTTATGTTGCAATCTGATGCTCAAAAGCTGATTGCAAGTTATAAATCAAAGCTTCATAAATAATGCATTTGCTATAATTAAAACAGCAAACATACACTCAGTTTGACATAGAATGTATTGTTTACTGTATAATTCTTTAAAGGACTGATTTGAAAACAATATGTATTCTATTGCAATACTATATATATATATATTATATAAAAGGTAAACATGTAAAAGGAAAACAATAACTTTACTTTCAGCAAACACAAATACAAAAGTGAATATCTGTCACTTGTCTTTTCATTTTCATACAAACATTTACAATTCTTGTCAATTATAGTATATGCAGTAATCATATGGTAAAAAAAAGTTCATAGTTTCCCAAAAGTTATGCTAAACTTTATTTCCAAGCACTGTAACAAAAATATTTTATTTTGCTAAAATTATTATAAAAACTGTGTTTTATATATATATATATATATATATATATATATATATAGATATATATATATATATATATATATATATATATATATATATATATATATATATATATCACTTTTCTTAAAGGGACAGTGCATTCTAAATTAAACTTTTATGGTTAAGATGGAGCATGTCCCGTTAAACAATTTTCCAATTTAATCATATTACAAAATTTGCTTTGTTCTATTGTTATCCTTTATAAGTGTAAGCCTAGGCACGTTTATATGATTCAGGAGACTGTGTGTAAAATGTAAAAGTTCATTGCAAAGTTGCTTAAAATTACATGCTCTACGTTAGTCATGAAAATGTAATTTTAACTTTAAACTATATATGATGATATTTGTATAGAGATTTTTTAATAAGATCAAATTTCAGATCTTACAGATTTTTCTCTGGGTCAAATATCATAGCAAAAGTGATTAAAATATTTCTAAACAGACTGAGAGAAATATAGACAGATAGAAAGAAAGATAGATAGATAGATAGATAGATAGATAGATAGAGCAATAGATAGATAGATAGATAGATAGATAGATAGAGCAATAGATAGACTGATAGATTGATAGATAGATAGATAGATAGATAGATAGATAGATAGATAGATAGATAGATAGATAGATAGATAGATAGATAGATAGATAGATAGATAGATAGATAGATAGATAGATATAATGATAAAGAGAGAGAT
Organism: Bombina bombina; assembly: GCF_027579735.1. NCBI lineage: Eukaryota > Metazoa > Chordata > Amphibia > Anura > Bombinatoridae > Bombina > Bombina bombina. The sequence goes on along the minus strand of NC_069504.1, from coordinate 86,912,788 downwards.
AGAGCAATAGATAGAGCAATAGATAGATAGATAGATAGATAGATAGATAGATAGATAGATAGATAGATAGATAGATAGATAGATAGATAGATAGATAGATAGAGCAATAGATAGATAGATAGAGCAATAGATAGATAGATAGATAGATAGATAGATAGATAGATAGATAGATAGATAGATAGATAGATAGATAGATAGATGATAGAGCAATAGATAGATAGATAGATAGATAGATAGATAGATAGATAGATAGAGCAATAGATAGATAGATACATAGATTGATAGAGCAATAGATAAATAGATAGATAGAGCAATAGATAAATAGATAGATAGATAGATAGATAGAGCAATAGATAGATAGAGCAATAGATAGATAGAACGATAAAGAGAGAGATAGAGCAATAGATAGAGCAATAGATAGATAGATAGATAGATAGATAGATAGATAGATAGATAGATAGATAGATGATAGATAGATACATAGATAGATAGAGCAATAGATAGATAGATATTGCAGAAACCTGCCCATGAGTTAGCAGTTACCACCTTTACGCAAAGGTAATATCAATATCACATTTTTTACACATTGTATATGATTTCTCATTCTTATGTACATTTAATCCATGATAATCTTGTATTTCATGTACCTTTTCACTTTTCAAACACCCTTTTAATCATACTGGGCTAGATAGCATGTGGCGTGTTAAATTCATCACCCGCGCAATATAACAATATTGTGCCCGCATTAATTTGCATGATTATTACAAGTTGAAAGTAAACGCTTTTGTGCAAGCGCAATTTAATTTAACATGCTTCGGGTTAGCACGACTTAAGGACCTTGCGTAAAGGTTTAAGGCTAAAATAAAAATTGCACCATATGCAATATAAATACATTAAAATAAATAACCATATGGTAAAAAAAACTTAATTTCCAAGCACTGTAACAAAAATATTTTAATGCTAAAATGTTTATAATTATAGTAAATTATTTACAAATTCAATTTGTTTTTAGAACATAATAAAACACTTAAATGGGGATGGTAACAGGAATGAGGTAGACCATGACAAATTAGTTCAGCACCTTTTGCTGGGTAAATAGTGTGTGCCCATTGCTATCTCGTTCACATGTGGAGATCTTCACAACTAAAACATTTCAGATGGCTCTAAGAATCAGCATCTTCAAAGCATACCAGCCATCATGATCAGACCCTCAGAATTGCAAAGTTGTGAATGAATGATTAATAAATCAGCAGTGAAAGGAATGACATGAGTGATGGCAAGAGGCCATTATCATAGTCAGATCAATCCTATAGAATTGGTGACATAGAGATATATATTTAAAGAGTTCTAACAGTTATACTTCATATAAACAAACACCTTTTGCAAGTTTGACAAATGTGATTTTTGGTAACATAGGAAATTGGTATTAAAATAGAAAAGATGACTTGAGATCTACAAAAACGACCAAAAGGCAATAAAGAAGTTTTGTGCAGTTTTGTAATAAATTAACTTACAGGGCCCAAGTGTGAAAGCTTTCCAGATAGATTAGCACCTTGTTTGCTGCTACTGTTTTACAATTGCAAACTTCTACCCATTTTTTTACTTATATGGAGGAGCCAATCCTGCTTAATTACTGAAGTAGACAAGACTTTAAACTGGCATTTTTTAAGTAAAAAATGCATTGTGTTACACTATCTTAAAGGGACAGTCTACGCCAAACTTTTTATTGATCAAAAAGATAGATAACAGCTTTGCACAATCAACATTGTTATATTAATAAACTTTATAACCTTTAAAGCTCTAAGTTTCTGTAGTTTCTAAGCCCCTGCAGGCCGCATTTATCTCAGTGCATTTTTATAGTTTTTCACAGCTAGACAGAGCTAATTCATGTGTGGCATATAGATAACATTGTGCTCACTGATGTGGAGTTATTTATGAGTCAGCACTAATTGGCTGAAATGCAAGTTTGTAAAAAGCTCAGAGATAAGGGGGCAGTCTGCAGAGGCTTAGATACAATGCAATCACAGAGGTAAAAAGTACAGTGTTGATTATGCAAAACTAGGGAATAGGTAATAAAGGGATTATTCATATTTTTAAACAATAAACATTTCTGTTTTTTTAATATAAATAACTTTCAGGGGAGATACAAACTTTAAGTATATTAAGGGCTTTATTAAGTGATTTCATAAAGCTGAGAATTATTGCATTTTGTTTTTACTAAAAGAATAACACTACAATAAGGGATCTCTTGTTAAGGAAAGTAGGGTCAGGGGTAATTTGTAATTTCATGCTTATGATAGAGAATACAATTTTAAACAACTTTCCAATTTAGTTCTATTATTTAATTTGCTTCATTCTCTTGGTATCCTTTGGTGAAGAAAAAGCAAGGAACATGGATAAGCCAATAATATGAAGCATATATGTTCATCCACAATTAAGCAGCTTTTGAGGCTACCTAGGTATGTTTTTTTAACAAAGGATACCAAAGACAAAACAAATTAAATAATAGAAGTAAATCAGAAAGTTGTTTAAAATTGTATGCTATATCTGAATCATGAAATAAGAAATTGAAATTTTATGTCCCTTTAAATAAAGCAACCTAATTTGATCTTTGAGGGGAAAAAATGTGACGCACAAACCATTCAATAAATAGGTACAAGTTTTGCTATTTCTATAGGAAAACGCTTACCCATAGTCTGACCTTAGGAAAATGTCACTAACACAAGAGATCCTGACACTCCCACTAACTATAGATCTGGAAGTCACCTAATAAACTTTGACCATCCAGGTGAAAAACAGGAGACATCCTGCAATGGAAACAATTATTATCTCGTCTAAATATTCTTCTTATCTCTTATATAGGAAGTTATATTGCGTATTATGGAGTTCCTGCCAGTTCTCTGCAAAATTAATAATGGGACACTCTGTGGAAAACATTATTTTAAAGTTAACAAATTCAGTCTTTATAATATAAAATGTTTCCAGTGTACTTCAGTTAAAAAAATTACATTAAAAAATGCATTAGACAGCTGTTCTGAAAAGTCTATGAACAAAGTAATGAATTCATAAATATATTTTATTAAAGGGCCATAATACCCAAATGTTTAAACACTTGAAAGTGATGCAGCATAGCTGTAAAAAGCTGACTAGAAAATATCTCCTGAACATCTCTATGTAAAAAAGAAAGATATTTTACCTCAAAAGTTCCTCAGTAGCCACCAGGATTTCTAAGCAGCATTTTAGTGTGTCTGTCCTGGGACAGCTTAGGGGATGAGCCTCGTGAACTCTCATATTATTTCACCAATCAGGTAAAGGAAGCTTACTATGAAATCTCATGAGAGTTAAGTCAAATCTCATGAGATCACAGTAACAGTTCATGACCTCAGCACTGCTGATGCTGATTGGCTGCTGTTCATTTCTTCATTTTTTTTGTATTTTTACCTGCAGCTGGGAGAAGGTGAAGTATAACTTTTAACACAGAACTTACTCTGGTGAGCTGAGGAGATTGTGAGGTAAAATATCTTCCTTTTTTACATAGAGATGCTCAGGTGATATTTTCCTGTCAGCTTTTTACAGTTATACTGCATCAGTTTCAAGTGATTTAGCATATGAGTATTATGTCCCTTTAATCAAATATTTTAGTAATTATATTATGAGGTGTCTACAAAGTGTTTCTGAAGTATGGAAAAGGTGTATAAATGTGTTTCTAAACAAAGAAAAGTCAAACTTTTACTAGTAAGGGTATAACCATTCTTTTATTCATGTTTTATTCTATCTAAATATTTGGGGGTTTCCAATTCTGAAGTGCACATTGAAGATTTCAGAAGCATAATGTGTGCATTTTAATGTGTATGGCAGCTGTGGGCATAGTTTAAAGGAACACTCGGGGCAAGGGCTATTACACAAAATGTGGAATAGATGTAAACTGTGATTCTGAGTCTCCATAGAAACATAAAGATGGGGGGGATAAAGGAGGAGTCTGCAATTGGCTGCTGCAACTTAAACGAGTGAGTGAGAAGATGTTTTGTTGGGGTAAAGAATTAACTGGGATCATTTCTGTTCATATTTGCAATGCATTTTTTCTGGATAAACCTTCAGCAGTCAGCAAGCAGAATTGATTTTACTTTAGCAGCACAGTGCTGTCTCCTGCTATACACGGGCAATAGGAGGGGTGAGGGTGTAACAATTATACACCTAACATTTCACCCTGGTTGCTTCAGAATGATGACGAGAGCCAATCAGAATATGCACAAGATTATGTTATGGAACAGTTAGGGAAAGAAAATAGGATACAACAAAATGAGAATATGTGAGGCTTGCCAACTGTTTATTGCGTAATCCTGATCAAACTGACATATACACACAACAAGGGGTAAAGGAGAGTGCGGAATAATAATGCATCGGCAAACTCCTCTCTGTCATCTCAGTATAGCCAGGGGCAGCAAATCAGATTGTGTGTGTAACGGACAGTGGACCGTAATAATAGCGAAAAGCAGCAAATTATGATTATAGCACAGGGAGGATATCAGAATAAAATAAGCACATGTAAGGAATTCAAAATGTGTTTTTAAACAGCAAGAGATCTGCAACACAGATAAAATGTGGTCACATACCGGATCTACCAATGACCATGCATGCAGTTATTAAATAGTCTAATGACTCAGAGACTTAAAGGGACACTCAGGTTAAATTAAATTTTCATGATTCAGATCACAGACTATACGTATATTCATTTGTGATTGGCTGATTGCTATCACATGGTACAAGGGGAGTGGAAATATACATAACTTTGAAATTTGTTATAAAAAAATCTACTACTCCTTTGAAGTTCAGACTAAGTGATATTACATTGTCTTGTTATCTTGCATTTGTTGATTATGCAAATCTAATGTGTTGACTGGTCCTTTAAAGGAATAAAACCCCATTTTTTTTTGTGTGATTTAGACAGAACAGACAATTATAAGAAAGTTTCCAATTTACTTCAATTATCATATTTGCTTAATTTCTATGCTATCCTTTATTGAAGAGATACCTAGGTAGATATCTGGAGCACGACATGGCAGGAAATAGTGCTGCCCTCTAGTGGTCTTTCAAATAGATAACATTGTAGTAAAATTGCGTCCATATACTACTAAAGATACGTACGTCCATGCTCCTGAGTTTACATCTCTTCTTTCCAACAAAAGGTTGCAAAGAGAACAAAGAATATTTGAATGTGATAGTGGAAGTAAATGATAAAGTTGTTTAAAATTGCATGCTCTATCTAAATCATAAAATAAAAAAATCTGGGTTTCATGTGCCTTTAATTATTATATTAGAATGTCCCTTTAACTCGTTTTGGCATAGACCATCACAATTCAATAATGGAATATAAAGGACTCCAGCAAATAAGAATCCTTTTCTTAATTCTGCTAGAAATACATCGTTTTAACAACTGTTGTTTCCCTGTAAGCTACTGCATATTTTAAAATAAAATGAAACACCTATATTGATGCCTTGATCTCTATAAATAACTATAATGCTTCTTTGTGTAAAGAACGCCACAAGAAAAACAAATTTATAAGTCTGGAACAAAAACATTTTTTTCACTCTTACTTATAAAAAATGACTGTGCAAGTGTTAATCACAGCTTTCTATTTAGCTCACTTGAGATAAATTGGGCAACTTCCTTCAATTTGTTATTCTAGGGAGCCTAATCTACTAGAGGCGTGATATTTTGGACACATTGATGAATAGGCTCCCTAGAGTAATACAGGAAGTTGTCTCAGTTATCTTACTTTAGATAAAAGAGAATCTTTAACACATATCCTAGATTACAAATATGCAACAAAATAAGAAAAAGTACATTTACTATAAGTGGTGTCTTTGCATAATGCGATTGCTAACTCTATTAGAGACCAAATACATAAATGCAGATATGACATTTTCATTTAACATACATCTGACATTATTTTCCAAAACTGTCTATTGTGAAATGTAATAGTGAAAATATTTTTGAAACAAGGTTAATTGCCCGTGTAATTTTAGCTAAGCATAGTTTAAATTTACCCATGTTTCCTATCATTCAACTTTATTCATAGATAGGATGGAGTGTATCCTGTAGATTTCAGAATTTGTTCCTGCAACTTGCTTAACAATAATTATTTAACCAGCATTGCAGCTAATTTATATCAGCCTGTAATGTGCTTGTTAAAGGGTGTGTTCTCGGACTGCAAAATATGCAAAACTGTTAATAAAATTACAGTTGTCAACATTTTAGAACACTTATTTTGTAATCAGGCTTCTGCAATGCAGTTCATAACATATACTATAATATATACTATGTTTAAATGACAGTAATATGATAAATGTGTATATGTAAAGATCTGTACACTATTGCACAACATGACAAGAAAACTGACTGAAAAGTACTTTTAATTCCAAGCAGAGGGCAGTATGACACAAAAAGCAGATTCCCATTTATATACTGGTAGAACAGCAGCACTAACAAGTTAGGGCTTACTTACAAGTGGAGCGCTAAATTATCATGTGCATGCAAATGGGCAAATTTGCCCGTTTGCGGGTGCGCGGTAATTAACCAGCCTTTAAAAGTGGTTGGTTATTGCAACCCCAAGCTCGTAAAATTAACCAGATCTCTGGTTATTTTTTATAAATGTGCCCCAAATCGCCACAAAATACTGTCTAGTGTATTTTATAAAAAAAAAATAAAGATAGCAGCATGTTTATTTTTTTAATAAAAATACTGCACTAAGCAGTATTTTAGGGGTAAAGTTGGCGAGAGTGGGACGTTAGAAATAAAACAGCACTGAAAAGTGCCTTTACATTGCAGTCTATGGTAACTGTGTGTTTCCAGTAAATAAATATCTATATGCTTATATACATATATATGTATGTGTTAATATGTATACACATATTAACACATAAATATATATCAGTATTTAATCATATACATACTGTATATATTTAAATTTGCTCCCATTGCTGCGCAACTTACCCCTTTCGCTGCGCTTAGGTCCTGATGCCGTCTCTGATGGTGTCAGAACGAGGATCCCATTGGAGCCTATGGAAGCACGCTCTCATGAGCGCAATGCTTCCTAGCAATGCGAACGCGAGGTGGCTCACTAATATCACTTGTGTGCAAGCGATATATAGTGTACTTGTATTCTAGTCCTTAATGTTTAAGATAAATGATTCAAAAGTATTCAAACATTCATCTTATTAGCAAACTATGCATTGCTTTAAAGTCTAGGGACATAAAGGGAAATTAGAGTATTCACTGCTGAGTGTAAGAACAGCAATTTCCGCTCTGGTCCAGCAGTGCTTTAATGCACAGGACGCACATTTCACTGTCATACCCCACCCCTGATGACAGAGTGGGGGCCCCCAAAGCACAGTGCCCAGGACAGGTGCAACACTAGACTTGCCCAAAGTGCAGGCCTGGCTGCATATAAGCAGATTGGTGCAATAAACAATCCCAATAAAAGTGTTCAGACCCTAACATTCAATCTCAGAACATTTAGGGCCATGGGAGATTTGCATATTCTCTCAAAAGTAGCAAATATATTTTTAAAGCAATAAGAACAATATCAGACAACCCTATATCTGAATGATCCCACTGGCATATTATAAAAAGATTTCAATAAACCTTATCATTCTAACCAGTTCTGCATCTCTCTACCAGCTGCCAACTGTTTTATTCTGTAGATATTGACCTTCAGAACTTGGCAAAAAAGTTGCTACATCAGAATAGATTTTCCTTCATATCATTAATGAATAAAATAGGATATTATCCGGTATATGGGAGTGCTTTCCTCTAAAACAGATAAGTCTTATCAAAAATGCCACACAAATTGTTCATTAAGGAAGGAAAAAGAATTGTAGGGATCACTGTGTTGTACAGCTATCAGCAGGATGGTGTACCTCTTCCTGGTGTTCCTCCCCGGTGCGCTGAATGTACCACTTGATAGATGCTTGCTGGGATTTTGGGATGCATTCCAGAAACGTAGAATTGAATTCAATTCCAAATATCACTTTTTCCTCTGCGGTTTCATGGGTAGTACCTGAAAATCAGTTTTAGTGTAAGGTATTATTGATTTCAGCATTAAACCCTAACATTAAAAATAGGCTTAATTTAAAATGAATAGTTTTGTAAATGTATAATAATGTGAACTATTTTGTATTTCCCTGTTTGGTACTGGAGACGTTAAGGGACAGTTTAAAATTTTGTATTGCTTAAAAATATAGATAACTCTTTACTACCCATTCCCCAGCTTTGCACAACCAACTAATATACCTTATAACATTTAAACCTCTAAATTTCTGCCTGTTTCTAAGTCACTACAGACAGCCTCTTATCACATGCTTTTTTATTAGCTTTTCACAACAGGAGACTGCTAGTTCGTATGGGCCATATAGATAACAGTGTGTTCACGCCCATGGAGTTATTTAAGTCAGCACAAAACAGCACTAAGTGCCTAAAATGCAAGTCAATAGATAATAAATAAAAAGTCATGTGATCTTAGGGGGCGATTTATCAATGTCTGGCAGACATGATCTGCTGTAGCGGATCATGTCCACCAGACATCGCCGAATGCTGACAGCATACACTGTCTGCATTTAACATTGCACAAGCAGCTCTGGTGAAATGCTTGTGCATTGCTGCCCCCTGCAGAGCTGGGGGTGTCAATCAACCCGATTGTACACGATTGGGCGGATTGCAGACCGCAGCCTCAGAAGAGGCATATGAGTTAAGGTGCTGCTTCTTAACTGCTGTTTCTGGCGAGCCTGAAGGCTAGCGCAGAAATAGTTACATTGGGGCCAATACAGGGGTTGTTAAATCGGCCCCTTAGATACAAGGTAATCACAGAGTTAAAAAAGTATCTTTATATAAATGTATTGGCTATGCAAAACTGTTGAATAGGTAATGAAGGGGTTATCTATCTTTTAAAACAATAACAATTCTATTGTAGACTGTCCCTTTAGTGAATTGTCATCACATGTTAAGGTATGCACAGACTTTAAACCTTTACTATTGAGGATATAATAACAAAAATAGCTTTGGGAAACATTTCCTACATATATGTGTTTGACATTGTATTGTTCCAGGTTTGGTTAACCATTTAAAATTTGGTGCACACAATAATAAAAACAAGCAATATTTTGGTACATAAGGAACCAATTGTTCTCTTATGTATTTTCCCTCACAAATAAACTATAATACATCTATGTTAATGGAAGAGAATTTAAAAAATGATTATTATGTTATTGTGCTTTAACACAAAGTGAGTGAGTTAGGATTTTTTTTTATTTAAAGGGACATTATACACTCATTTTTTCTTTGCATAAATGTTTTGTAGATAATCTATTTATATAGCCCATAAAGTTTTTTTTTTTTTAATTAATGTATAATTTTGCTTATTTTTAAATAACATTGCTCTGATTTTCAGACTCCTAACCAAGCCCCAAAGTTTTATGTGAATACGCTCGACTACCTACTCCAGCTTGCTCCTGTTTGTATAAAGGAAGGGGGAGGGGGGGGGAGTGTCTTATTTGCCACTTGCAGTGGGCTTTCCAGCTACCTTTTCAACAGAGCCAAAGTGACAGCTTCTAAGTAAGTTTTTAAACAGTTTTATACTGAATTTTTATATCAGTATCTGTGCATCTTATTCTTTATAGTAGTGTCTATTACATGCAGTTATATGAAAATGAGTGTATACTGTCCCTTTAAATACATGAGTTGTTGAGTAGTACTGTACTTGAAAAAATAAATATGAAAACAAAGTTATGTAACATCATGGTCTGGATAAAAGATATAGAAAATACAGATACACTTGATTAATTGTCAATTAGTAGATACAGCTGCCTGTAAGTGTTCCTTTAAATAGGTAAGATACTTACTGTCATCAATATCCCAGCACTGTGTCATAGGGTCGCCATTCTTCACATCTTGTCTTCTTGCGCGTCTTTGGAGAACACAATAATATCTAGTTAGTATCATTATCATTACCAAGGTTGTATTTATCCTTTGGCAGGATAACATTTTATGAGACAGTATAGAGACTTTGTTATCAGAAAGAATTAAAGAACAATGATTGTATTTATTATCACTTCTGACAAAAACAAACAGCGGTAATTGTATCCCATTGACATGAAGATTAACTTGTAATCTACACTTGCAGAGATACATTTTTAACTTTAAAGATTGTTACATAAACAAACTAAAATATTTTGTTATAGTAAAAATGGCATTTTTAGACTTTGACTTTATTACATGGGCAGCACTGGCTGATATGTTGCTATAAAGAAACCTCATAACATTTTCATTGGGTTAACGTATCTTAATTAGCTTCCTTTCCTTATCTGAAGCAGTTTAGATTCTGACCATAGATAGGAACTTGTTGCCTTTGAAGTTTGTACTTTTCCTTATCTATGTTAAAACAATCAAACCTTGTTTTATCCCTGTCCATCTTTCTTCTAAATTACCACATAGCTATCTCTTTATCAGCCTCTGCCTCTACAGTTCAGAGGCAGTTTCCTATTATTCACCATTTCTCCAAACAAGTTACAAGCATTCTAGAGTTCAACTTCAGAACATTTGCTCAGGATATACTATTTCTCTGTCTGTACAGTATCCATCCCTTAGTCATATTGATGCTTTAAACAGACAAAAAGAATACAAATTTTAGGGACTTCTATTAACAATTTGTCTTTGTTTTCTTGATATCCTTTGTTAAACATAACGTTTGGTAGGCTTACAAAAGCTCAGGAGTGTGCACGTGTCTTTACCAGTCTATGGAAGAAATGTTTGCACCTACAGTATGTATAACATTGCAATAAACAATGTTGCAAACATTGCTTTCAGATGGCTAGAGACACGTGCACACTCTCAAGCTCACCTAGGATTACTCTTTAATAAAGGATCCCAAGAGAACAAAGCTCATTTGATAATAGGAGTTGGAAAGTTGTTTAAAATGTCCTTCTCTTTTCAATTTCAAATTAATGTTGACTTTACTGTCCTTTTAAATTATTCTATACTGCCCTAGTAGCAGCTTATTGTTGACTAATTAATAAAGCTGACAGTAAATTGTCCTGTGCTCTCCTGATGCTGCCTCCCCCCCACACAAAAGGAAACATGTGGGTCCAGCAAACAATGGCAGGAGCAGATCATGACAAACATCTACCTTCCTTCATGTCTATACATCCTCTAATGAGCTGTTACGTGCACTATTGCAGTAGTTCCTGGTTGAAAAGGACATTACACTCAAAAAGTAATTCTGTGTATGTGCGGACAGACATAATCCACTATAGCGAATCATGTCTGCCACACATCGATAAATGCCGACAGCATACGCTGTCAGCATTTATCATTGCACCAGCAGTTCTTGTCAACTGCTTGTGCAACGCTGCACCCTGCAGATTTGCGGCCAATCGGATGCTAGTTGGGGTGTCAATCAACCCGATTGTATTCGATCGGGCTGATTGCTGAGGTGGTGGACGAGTTAAAGGGACAGTCAACCCAAAAACAGTTTTAAGTTATATCTATAAAGTTTCCAAAGATCGTTTTTTTACAAATGTAGCCCAGTTTTTACATACAGTATATTCCGTCTTAAAAATGTCTGTCTGACTGTCTGACTCTGCCCCTTTTTCGTCATCAGTGACATCATGATCTTCTTGTGATCCCTGTAATTTTTCAATCTTCCTCGTAACCGGCTTTAGCGCATGCGCAATGCGCCTATTGTACTGAAGGGGAACTTTTTCACACAGGAACAAAAACACTTTGCTATAGTTTGGGTACAGGAAGATAATCTTCCATTGAGAATGAACTTGCATTGATCACCCTTTCCCTTGAAAAAAGTAAAACGCATGCAAATCCTTTAACAGATATTTTTTTTTACTCAAAAACGAGATCAAATGTAATAACTGTTCAGAGCAGCCTGTCAGACAGTGAATTTCTGTTTTGTAATTCCAGGCTGTTGAAATGAATAGGCTGTCACTCTTTCTATTAAACACTTTTATTTCTTTTTCCTTTTTTTTAATTATGTCATAGCTAAAAAAAAAATCTGTATGTGCAACGACATATTTAGAACTAGGCAATTTGCAAATACAGGGTACTTCTGGTAAAGGAAAACCAAGCGGAACTTTTTCACAGCGTTTTTGTTCCTGTGTGAAAAAGTTCCCGTTCAGTACAATAGGCGCATTGCGCATGCGCTAAAGCCGGTTATGAGGAAGACAGAAAAATTACAGGGATCACAAGAAGATCATAATGTCACTGATGACGAAAAAGGGGCAGAGTCAGACAGACATTTTTAAACAGCAGCGGCGCCAAAAGTAAGTGCTTTAACTTGAAGACGGAATATACTGTATGTAAAAACTGGGCTACATCTGTAAAAAATTATCTATGGAAACTTTATAGATATAACTTAAAACTATTTTTGGGTTGACTGTCCCTTTAACTTGTCCACCACCTCTGAGGTGGCGGACAGCAATCAGCCCGATCGAATACAATCTATGGAAACTTTATAGATATAACTTAAAACTATTTTGACTGGTTGACTGTCCCTTTATGGAGCAGCGGTCTTAGGATCGCTGCTTCTTAACTTCTGCTTCAGTTGGAACTGAAGCTGAGTGGGTCGGAAGCAGCATTCGCTGCTTCATAAATCGACCCCAAAGTCTTTAAAGTGATAGTCTAGTCAAAATTAAGCTTTCATGGTTCAGATAGAGCATGCACTTTTAACCAACTTTCTAATTTACTCCTATTATCAATTTTGTCTTTGTTCTCTTTGTGTCTTTATTTGAATGTAAGTTTAGGAGCCAGCCCATTTTTGGTTCAGCACCTGGGTAGCGCTTGCTTATTGGTGGCTACATTTAGACACCAATCAGAAAGTGCTACCCAGGTGCTGAACCAAAAATGGGCTGTCTCCTATGCTTACATTCTTGATTTTTCAAATAAAGATAACAAGAAAACGAAGAAAAATTGATAATAGGAGTAAATTAGAAAGTTGCTTAAAATCGCATGCTCTATCTGAACCATGAACGTTTAATTTTGACTAGAATATTCCTTTAATTATGCTTTTTAACAAATACTTTTGCAATGTACTTTGATTATTCCTTATTATATATCTGATCTATGTATATGTAGAGTCTGGCCTGCATCATGTAGGATCCAGAACACTGACGCTACAAAATGTAACCTAGCGATTGCTTAATAAGTACATGTATTTGTTTATAATGGTTTAGAATTGACCCCATAAAAGAGATAATGTAAACATACTAAAGACTTTGTTTAAGGAGTTTGTCTGTGAATTGTGCTAGTAACATCATAGTTCTAAACTTATTTTAAAAATATTTTGTATGTACATGTTCTGCAATGCAGTGTTTAATAGTTGTAGTATCCATATTTAAAATAATGCTTTTAGTAAACCTTCAGCTGCTTTAAACCTCCAGGGATAAGGGAACCAAAACTAAGAATAACGCCCCTCCAAAAAAATTAAATGACCAGTGATTTTTGTCCTGATTAACTCTTTTTATGCTGCTAATTCATCTGTGCTTGCACCATACCACTTAACATTTTATTTTCAGTGTTTCTGTTACATAACTGGATAAAAAAATTGGTATTTTATCTTTTTGTTTCTATAATTACATGTTCCTTGTCTCTAAGTTTATTTATTTACTAAAAACTACCAGTTGTACTAAAGAATACATTTGGATATTACCATTATCCCATTATCTGTAATTTCTAAAGTATTATTTACAGAAAGAAATCTCTAATATGTCAAGTTTATGAAGTCAACCACTTTTATATGTCCAGGACATGTGTCTTATATTATCAACATATCATATTGCTCTGCAGGGATATTCTCAATTATGTTGTTCATTAAATAGCAATGGAAACGACAGATGAAAAATGCCAATTCAGAACTAATAGGTATACTTTACTTTTTATTGTCATTTAATAATTCCCAAAATAAAACGTATCAATTTTAACCAATCATTACATATCCATATAGAAGTGAATGCTTATGACTCTGTGATTTAATTTGATGCTTTTGTAGTAAGGTATTGAGTAATCCGAATACTACAGATCAATGATTTATTTATCCTAGTGCAATATGGTGTAAAAGAGTATCCATTTAATAAAAATATAAGTGTTATGCTTTCAGTAAGTAAATTACCATAGATATACTTTTTAATCAACATTTTTAAAACTTTGTGACTTTGCTCTTGCGCTAATTCCGCTAAAAGTAATCTTTTCAAGTGTGTTGGGTAGTGCTTATATAACAAGTTAAAAGTGAAAAATTTTCGCTCGCGCGCAAAAAGCGGAACTGTTAATATTGCTACAGCATTAACATATTCACCCGTGGACTTCATTAGAGAGAGAAAAGTGGGGAAAAAAACCTACCCTACTCGCACGTTAACCCAAGGTTCCAATGGGAGCCTCGCTCTCATGCCATAAGACGAAGCATAAGAACTAGCGCAGCGAAGGGGTAAGTTGCGCATCGATGGGCAGTAGATTGTAAATATATATGTATATGAATGTATACATATATATTTATGTGTTAATATGTGTATATACACATATTAACACATACATATACATGTATTTAACCCCTTAACGACCAAGGACGTGCAGGGTACGTCCTCAAAAAAAGGCAGTTAATGCCTGAGAACGTACCCTGCACGTCCTCGGTGTGGAAAGCAGCTGGAAGCGATCCTGCTCGCTTCCAGCTGCTTTCCGGTTATTGCAGTGATGCCTCGATATGGAGGCATCCTGCAATAACCTTTGGTAGCCATCCGGTGCAGAGAGAGCCACTCTGTGGCCCTCTCTGCACCGGAGATCGGTGGCTCCCTGCTTTGTTGGGTGGGAGCCGGACCGGGAGGCGGGTGGCGGCCATCGATGGCCCTGGTTATGTGCAGGGGGGGCGGGATCGTGGGCGGGGACGAGCGGGGGGCGCGCACGGACGTGCGCGCATGCACGGGAGGGCGGGGGGGGGGCGCGTGCAGGGGGAGGGAGCGGGTGGGAACCGCTACACTACAGAAAATGAATTAATAAAAAATGTACAAATTTCTAAATAATAATAATAAATTTAAAAAAAAAAAGATCAGCAAGGTGGTGGGGGATTGTCTGTGTGGGGGGGGAAGCTACACTACAGAAAAAAGCCAAAAAAAATAAAAAAAAAAGCACTTTTTTTTGCAAACTGGGTACTGGCAGACAGCTGCCAGTACCCAAGATGGCCCCCAATGAGGCAGAGGGGAGGGTTAGAGAGCGGTTTTGGGGGGGATCAGGGAGGTTGGGGGCTAAGGGGGGGATCCTACACCCTAGCATATGTAAATATGCTAAAAAATTTTTTATTTTTTTTAAAAAACCCTTTTATTTTAGTACTGGCAGACTTTCTGCCAGTACTTAAGATGGCGGGGACAATTGTGGGGTGGGGGAGGGAAGGGAGCTGTTTGGGAGGGATCAGGGGGTGGGATGTGTCAGGTGGGAGGCTGATCTCTACACTAAAGCTAAAATTAACCCTGCAAGCTCCCTACAAACTCCCTAATTAACCCCTTCACTGCTAGCCATAATACACGTGTGAGGCGCAGCAGGATTTAGCGGCCTTCTAATTACCAGAAAGCAACGCCAAAGTCATATATGTCTGCTATTTCTGAACAAAGGGGATCCCAGACAAGTATTTACAACCATTTGTGCCATAATTGCACAAGCTGTTTGTAAATTATTTCAGTGAGAAACCTAAAATTGTGAAAAATTTAACTTTTTTTTCAATTTGATCGCATTTGGCGGTGAAATGGTGGCATGAAATATACCAAAATGTGCCTAGATCAATACTTGGGGTTGTCTACTATACTACACTAAAGCTAAAATTAACCCTACAAGCTCCCTAAAAGCTCCCTAATTAACCCCTTAACTGCTGGGCATAATACACTTGTGGTGCGCAGTGGCATTTAGCGGCCTTCTAATTACCAAAAAGCAACGCCAAAGCCATATATGTCTGCTATTTCTGAACAAAGGGGATCCCAGAGAAGAATTTACAACCATTTATGCCATAATTACACAAGTTGTTTGTAAATAATTTCAGTGAGAAACCAAAAGTTTGTGAAAAAATTTATGAAAAAGTGAACGATTTTTTGTATTTGATCGCATTTGGCGGTGAAATGGTGGTATGAAATATACCAAAATTGTCCTAGATCAATACTTTGGGATGTCTACTAAAAAAAAAATATATACATGTCAAGGGATATTCAGGGATTCCTGAAAGATATTAGTGTTCTAATGTAACTAGCGCTAATTTTGGAAAAAAGTGGTTTGGAAATAGCAAAGTGCTACTTGTATTTATGGCCCTATAACTTGCACAAAAAGCAAAGAACATGTAAACATTGGGTATTTCTAAACTCAGGACAAAATTTTGAAACTATTTAGCATGGGTGTTTTTTGGTGGTTGTAGATATGTAACAGATTTTGGGGGTCAAAGTTAGAAAAAGTGTGTTTTTTTCAATTTTTCCTCATATTTTATATTTTTTTTATAGTAAATTATAAGATATGATGAAAATAATGGTATCTTTAGAAAGTCCATTTAGTGGCGAGAAAAACGGTATATAATATGTGTGGGTACAGTAAATGAGTAAGAGGAAAATTACAGCTAAACACAAACACCTCAAAAAGGTAAAAATAGCCTTGGTCCCAAACGGACAGAAAATGGAAAAGTGCTGTGGTCATTAAGGGGTTAAGCACATGCATATATTTTTACAGGCAACACACAGTTCCATAGACCACAATGTAAAGGCACTTTTAAGTGTGTTTTTTTATAACACCCTACAGCCGCCACTTTTAACGCCAAGAAACTGCTCTGTGCATAACTTTTTTATGCAATATTTTTTTAAATCATTTTTATTAGATGGTGTTATTATGAGTGTAAATGCACTTTGTAATGTATTTTTGATGTGTTTTGTGACAATTTTTTTTTTGCAAAACCAGTTAACCAGAGCTCTGAGGTCATAAATCGCGATTGCGCTCACGTGTTGCATTAACGTTCAACTTGTAATATGAGCGCTCCTTCCGAAGCACGCAATTAGCTGCAAAAAAACGGATATTGCTCACACATAATTGTTAGTGTGCTATTCGTAATCTGGCACATAATAAGATGAGAACGCTTTGTATATTCTGTGACACCCATAAACAGCTTTTCCCCTGTAAATCATTTGGGTATTCTCTGTGCTTGCAGTTCCTTATAAACTCACCAAGGTCAGAAGCAGAACAAAACAGATGGTTTTCATATGTAGATCTTCCAAAGGTACATTGTTTTAAACCCAAATATTTTTAAGGGAACTAGTACCCAGATTAGCTGCTTTGTATTTAAAAATATGACAGGAAACCCCTTTTAAATAGGCTAAGCGTCCTCTCTCTCTCCCACACCCCTTAGGAGGTTGATTTCTGCTGCTGCGTATTGATTACATAGCTTTTCTATTGCTAATACAGCAGTCTTTAATTTTCCAGTACAATTTTGAACAGACAAAAGCAGCTATTTCATATGAAAAAATAAAAGTAAACAACGTAACACACTCTAGCGGGTAAAATGGATCTTTGGTAACACTTTAAATGCTAGATTTATCACAGCTGAGGCGTACAGGGGCACGTATACGCGCCCCTGTACGCCTCAGCTCGTCTGTGGCGGGGCGAAATTACCCGCAGGTAATTAACATTGCACACAAGCGCAGGCAGGAGTCGACCGAGGAGATTGAATTTCGCCACCTTAGAGGTGGCGAAGAGCTTAGGGAAGCAGCGGTCTGGTGAACGTTGCTTGATAAATCACGGCGAGCAAGTTCTTGTGAGAACTTGCCGCCGTAGGGGCTTGATAAATCGAGCCCTAAAGGGGATACAATTTTACAGTATGATATATTTTTAAACCTCTTAAAGGGACACTGAACCCACATTTTTTCTTTCATTGTTCAGATAGAGCATGCAATTTTAAGCAACTTTCTAATTTACTCCTATTATCAATTTGTCTTCATTCTCTTGCTATCTTTATTTGAAAAGCAAGAATGTAAGTTTAGAAGCCGGACCATATTTGGTTCACAACCTGGGTTGTCCTTGCTGATTAAACAACAATAAACAAGTGCTGTCCAGGGTCTGAACCAAAAAGTGTCTGGCTCCTTAGCTTAGATGCCTTCCTTTTCAAATAAAGATAGCAACAGAACAAAGAAAAATTGATAATATGAGTAAATTAGAAAGTGTCTTAAAATTGCACGCTCTATCTGAATCATGAAAGAAAATATTTGGGTTCAGTGTCCCTTTAAGTATAATACAACTTCCCTTTTCTTCCTAAATTGCAAATTGTTTGTTAACATTTATTTTAATTGTGATGTTCATAAGACAAGATCCAGGAAAGAATATTGGCTGTTACCTTTTAGATGTCGGTACATATCGAGTGCAGGAGTTTCCATCCCAGGCGCAATATGGGTCTCGTGCAAGGCAACAGTCAGTACACGCCTTCCCGTACGTATCACACCTGTGTAGGGACAGCTGAACCAGGCCATACTTCGATGTAATATATAATTGTTGCTGCCAAAAAAAAAAAAAAACATTCACAAAAAAAACTAAATTTATTAAATCCACAAATACGTTTCTACATTATCTTTTTAAAATTTGGGTAGTAACCAAAAAATATATAAATTTGTGTTGAGTAATAAATATATACAGAAATAATAACTACGACACGTCTATTTTCTGAAATATTTACTGTGCATTTTAATATTTAGCATCTTACTCTAATTTCAGATGATTAAAAAAATAACAACATATCTATCTAACAGCAGTAATATAATATTTGACATAATACTTCATCTAAACATAGTGCAAATGTTTATTTAACTTTATACCTAACATACTCTATATTCTAATATATACATGTTTCTCACCTGCTTTAGTGATAGCTCAATATTTGTAACAGGAGACGGTTGCTAAAAAAATAAATAAGTAAAAAAACAAATAAAACAAAGGTAAATATGTCTTGCAATAAAAATGCAATCAAATACACATTTTGGTTTATTAAATATTTTATATTTAGAAAGAAAAAGAAGTGGTTTATATAATTGCTATTGTTTTCAACTAACATATTGTGATATGAAAAGGGAAGGGAGAGAGAGGAATAGAGAATGGCACTACTAAATGATGACCCAATTAATAATTGGTTAAGTGAGTGGGTGCTGTATACTGGAACATAAGAGCAGAGAGAGTAGTGTGACCAGCTACAAAGATGTATACTAAATAGCACTCCTAATCATTTATACCTCTGGTAATAAAGATCTGTGTCTTTACGTATACACTGTATGTCTTGTGTGTTTATTTGTCATATACACTTGTGAGCAACAGGAATATTCCTGAAATGAGTTATGGTGTACACTTATGAGAACATGAATATTCCTAGTTATGGGAACACATAAAGGTTAAAAGGTAAACTTTATTGGTAATTATTACAAAATGGGAAAACACACAATAAAAACAGATAGTGAAAACGTGATAATTGAGCACCGGAAGGATTGTTACTAGTGGGGTTAGATACGAGTGAAATACTATATAATTGGGTAATATCCCAAATAAAACTCCAATGTGGATCTTATGGATTGACAGTCACCACAGGATGGTGTAAGAATTCAAAAGTTAAGTGGTTAGTGACTCTATAAATTCATAAGTAGTGCTGATGATAATTCTCTCAACATATATAAATATTGGATGTACGTTATTCTGATATGAATTACTCCTAATAAGACTTATAGTTGCATGAATAAATATTTATTTAAAGGGACACTGAACCCAAAATTTTTATTTTGTGATTCAAATAGCATGCAATTTTAACCCCTTAATGACCAAGGACGTACGCCACACGTCCTCAAAAAAAAGACAGTTAATGACCGAGGACGTGTGGCGTACGTCCTTGGTCTGGAAAGCAGCTGGAAGCGATCCTGCTCGCTTCCAGCTGCTTTCCGGTTATTGCAGTGATGCCTCGATATGGAGGCATCCTGCAATAACCCCCCTTGGCCATCCGATGCAGAGAGAGCCACTCTGTGGCCCTCTCTGCACCGGACATCGGTGGCCGGTATCGTTGGTGGGTGGGAGCAAGTCTGGGAGGCGGGTGGGCGGCCATCGATGTGCCGAGTGGAGGGAAGGGGGGCGGGATCGGGGGCGGGGGGGACGGGAGCGCGCACGGGAGCGCGCGCGTGCACGGGGGGTGGCGGGCGGGCGCGTGCACGGGGCGGGAGCAGGAGGGAACCGCTACACTACAGAAAAATAAAACTGGTAAAAGTTAAAAATAAAATGTTTTAAAATATAGAAATAAACATCTAAGGGATCAAGACGGGGTGGGGGGTTGGTCTTGGGGGGGGGGGAAAGCTACACTACAGAAAAGGGCATTTTTTTTTTAAAAAATGGCACATTTGTTGCTAAACTGGGTACTGGCAGACAGCTGCCAGTACCCAAGATGGCGCCCATTAAGGCAGAGGGGGAGGGTTAGAGAGCTGTTTGGTGGGGGATCAGTGAGGTTGGGGACTAAGGGGGGATCCTACACAGCAGCATATGTAAATATGCCAAAAAAAAACCCAAAAAAGCCCAAATATAGCTTTTATTTTAGTACTGGCAGAGTTTCTGCCAGTACTTAAGATGGCGGGGACAATTGTGGGGTGGGGGAGGGAAGAGAGCTGTTTGGGAGGGATCAGGGGGTCTCATGTTTCAGGTGGGAGGCTGAGCTCTACACTAAAGCTAAAATTAACCCTGCAAGCTACATAATTAACCCCTTCACTGCTAGCCATAATACACGTGTGAAATGCAGCGGCATTTGGCGGCCTTCTTATTACCAAAAATCAACCCCAAAGCCATATATGTCTGCTATTTCTGAACAAAGGGGATCCCAGAGAAGCATTTACAACCATTTGTGCCATAATTGCACAAGCTGTTTGTAAATGATTTCAGTGAAAAACCTAAAATTGTGAAAAATTTAACGTTTTTTTTAATTTGATCGCATTTGGCGGTGAAATGGTGGCATTAAATATACCAAAATTGGCCTAGATCAATACTTGGGGTTGTCTACTACACTACACTAAAGCTAAAAGTATCCCTAAAAGCTCCCTACATGTTCCATAATTAACCCCTTCACTGCTGGGCATAATACCCGTGTAGTGCGCAGTGGCATTTAGCAGCCTTCTAATTACTAAAAAGCAACGCCAAAGCCATATATGTCTGCTATTTCTGAACAAAGGGGATCCCAGAGAAGCATTTACAACCATTTAAGCCATAATTGCACAAGCTGTTTGTAAATAATTTCAGTGAGAAACCAAAAGTTTGTGAAAAAATTAGTAAAAAAGTGAACGATTTTTTGTATTTAATCGCATTTGGCGGTGAAATGGTGGCATGAAATATACCAAAATGGGCTTAGATCAATACTTTGGGATGTCTACTAAAAAAAAATATATACATGTCAATGGATATTCAGAGATTCCTGAAAGATATTAGTGTTCTAATGTAACTAGCGCTAATTTTGAAAAATAATGGTTTGGAAATAGCAAAGTGCTATTTGTATTTATGGCCCTATAACTTACAAAAAAAGCAAAGAACATGTAAACATTGGGTATTTCTAAACTCAGGACAAAATTTAGAAACTATTTAGCACAGTGTTTTTTGGTGGTTGTAGATGTGTAACAGATTTTGGGGGTCAAAGTTAGAAAACAGAATTTATGCTTACCTGATAAATTACTTTCTCCAATGGTGTGTCCGGTCCACGGCGTCATCCTTACTTGTGGGATATTCTCTTCCCCAACAGGAAATGGCAAAGAGCCCAGCAAAGCTGGTCACATGATCCCTCCTAGGCTCCGCCTTCCCCAGTCATTCGACCGACGTAAAGGAGGAATATGCATAGGAGAAATCATATGATACCGTGGTGACTGTAGTTAGAGAAAATAATTCATCAGACCTGATTAAAAAACCAGGGCGGGCCGTGGACCAGACACACCGTTGGAAAAAGTAATTTATCAGGTAAGCATAAATTCTGTTTTCTCCAACATAGGTGTGTCCGGTCCACGGCGTCATCCTTACTTGTGGGAACCAATACCAAAGCTTTAGGACACGGATGATGGGAGGGAGCAAATCAGGTCACCTAGATGGAAGGCACCACGGCTTGCAAAACCTTTCTCCCAAAAATAGCCTCCGAAGAAGCAAAAGTATCAAATTTGTAAAATTTGGCAAAAGTGTGCAGTGAAGACCAAGTCGCTGCCTTACATATCTGATCAACAGAAGCCTCGTTCTTGAAGGCCCATGTGGAAGCCACAGCCCTAGTGGAGTGAGCTGTGATTCTTTCAGGAGGCTGCCATCCGGCAGTCTCGTAAGCCAATCGGATGATGCTTTTAAGCCAAAAAGAGAGAGAGGTAGAAGTTGCTTTTTGACCTCTCCTTTTACCAGAATAAACAACAAACAAGGAAGATGTTTGTCTGAAATCCTTTGTAGCCTCTAAATAGAATTTTAGAGCACGAACTACATCCAAATTGTGCAACAAACGTTCCTTCTTTGAAACTGGATTCGGACACAAAGAAGGCACAACTATCTCCTGGTTAATATTTTTGTTAGAAACAACTTTCGGAAGAAAACCAGGTTTAGTACGCAAAACCACCTTATCTGCATGGAATACCAGATAAGGAGGAGAACACTGCAGAGCAGATAACTCTGAAACTATTCTAGCAGAAGAAATTGCAACCAAAAACAAAACTTTCCAAGATAATAACTTAATATCTACGGAATGTAAGGGTTCAAACGGAACCCCTTGAAGAACTGAAAGAACTAAATTGAGACTCCAAGGAGGAGTCAAAGTTTTGTAAACAGGCTTAATTCTAACCAGAGCCTGAACAAAAGCTTGAACATCTGGCACAGCCGCCAGCTTTTTGTGAAGTAAAACAGATAAAGCAGAAATCTGTCCCTTCAAAGAACTTGCAGATAATCCTTTCTCCAAACCTTCTTGTAGAAAGGATAGAATCTTAGGAATTTTTATCTTGTTCCATGGGAATCCTTTAGATTCGCACCAACAGATATATCTTTTCCATACTTTGTGGTAGATCTTTCTAGTTACAGGCTTTCTAGCCTGAATAAGAGTATCAATGACAGAATCCGAGAACCCACGCTTTGATAAAATCAAGCGTTCAATCTCCAAGCAGTCAGTTGGAGTGAGGCCAGATTCGGATGTTCGAACGGACCTTGAACAAGAAGGTCCTGTCTCAAAGGTAGCCTCCATGGTGGAGCCGATGACATATTCACCAGGTCTGCATACCAAGTTCTGCGTGGCCACGCAGGAGCTATCAAGATCACCGAAGCCCTCTCCTGATTGATCCTGGCTACCAGCCTGGGAATGAGAGGAAACGGTGGGAATACATAAGCTAGTTTGAAGGTCCAGGGCGCTACTAGTGCATCTACTAGAGTCGCCTTGGGATCCCTGGATCTGGACCCGTAGCAAGGAACTTTGAAGTTCTGACGAGACGCCATCAGATCCATATCTGGAATGCCCCATAATTGAGTTATTTGGGCAAAGATTTCCGGATGGAGTTCCCACTCCCCCGGATGAAAAGTCTGACGACTCAGAAAATCCGCTTCCCAATTTTCCACTCCTGGGATGTGGATTGCAGACAAGTGGCAGGAGTGATTCTCCGCCCATTGAATTATTTTGGTCACTTCTTCCATCGCCAGGGAACTCCTTGTTCCCCCCTGATGGTTGATATATGCAACAGTCGTCATGTTGTCTGATTGAAACCTTATGAATTTGGCCTTTGCTAGCTGAGGCCAAGCCTTGAGAGCATTGAATATCGCTCTCAGTTCCAGAATGTTTATCGGGAGAAGAGATTCTTCCCGAGACCATAGACCCTGAGCTTTCAGGGGTTCCCAGACCGCGCCCCATCCCACCAGACTGGCGTCGGTCGTGACAATGACCCACTCTGGTCTGCGGAAGCTCATCCCTTGTGACAGGTTGTCCAGGGTCAGCCACCAACGGAGTGAATCTCTGGTCCTCTGATCTATTTGGATCGTCGGAGACAAGTCTGTATAATCCCCATTCCACTGTCTGAGCATGCACAGTTGTAATGGTCTTAGATGAATTCGCGCAAAAGGAACTATGTCCATTGCCGCAACCATCAAACCTATTACTTCCATGCACTGCGCTATGGAAGGAAGAAGAACAGAATGAAGTACTTGACAAGAACTTAGAAGTTTTGATTTTCTGGCCTCTGTCAGAAAAATCTTCATTTCTAAGGAGTCTATTATTGTTCCCAAGAAGGGAACTCTTGTTGACGGGGATAGAGAACTTTTTTCTACGTTCACTTTCCACCCGTGAGATCTGAGAAAGGCTAGGACAATGTCCGTATGAGCCTTTGCTTGTGGCAGAGACGACGCTTGAATCAGTATGTCGTCCAAGTAAGGTACTACTGCAATGCCCCTTGGTCTTAGCCCCGCTAGAAGGGACCCTAGTACCTTTGTGAAAATTCTTGGAGCAGTGGCTAATCCGAATGGAAGTGCCACAAACTGGTAATGCTTGTCCAGAAAGGCGAACCTTAGGAACCGATTATGTTCCTTGTGGATAGGAATATGTAGATACGCATCCTTTAAATCCACCGTGGTCATGAATTGACCTTCCTGGATGGTAGGAAGAATTGTCCGAATGGTTTCCATTTTGAACGATGGAACCCTGAGAAATTTGTTTAGGATCTTGAGATCCAAAATTGGTCTGAATGTTCCCTCTTTTTTGGGAACTATGAACAGATTGGAGTAAAACCCCATCCCTTGTTCTCCTAATGGAACAGGATGAATCACTCCCATTTTTAACAGGTCTTCTACACAATGTAAGAATGCCTGTCTTTTTATTTGGTCTGAAGACAATTGAGACCTGTGGAACCTTCCCCTTGGGGGTAGTTCCTTGAATTCCAGGAGATAACCTTGAGAAACTATTTCTAGCGCCCAAGGATCCTGAACATCTCTTGCCCAAGCCTGAGCGAAGAGAGAGAGTCTGCCCCCCACCAGATCCGGTCCCGGATCGGGGGCCAACATCTCATGCTGTCTTAGTAGCGGTAGCAGGTTTCTTGGCCTGCTTACCTTTGTTCCAGCCTTGCATCGGCCTCCAGGCTGGCTTGGTTTGAGAAGTATTACCCTCTTGCTTAGAGGATGTAGAATTTGAGGCTGGTCCGTTTCTGCGAAAGGGACGAAAATTTGGTTTATTTTTAGCCTTAAAAGACCTATCCTGAGGAAGGGCGTGGCCCTTTCCCCCAGTGATGTCTGAAATAATCTCTTTCAAGTCAGGGCCAAACAGCGTTTTCCCCTTGAAAGGGATATTAAGCAATTTGTTCTTGGAGGACACATCCGCTGACCAAGACTTTAGCCAAAGCGCTCTGCGCGCCACAATAGCAAAACCTGAATTTTTCGCCGCCAATCTAGCTAATTGCAAGGTGGCGTCTAAGACAAAGGAGTTAGCCAATTTAAGTGCTTGAACTCTGTCCATAACCTCCTCATATGAAGATTCTTTGTTGAGCGACTTTTCTAGTTCTTCGAACCAGAAACACGCTGCTGTAGTGACAGGAACAATGCATGAAATTGGTTGTAGAAGGTAACCTTGCTGAACAAACATCTTTTTAAGCAAACCCTCTAATTTTTTATCCATAGGATCTTTGAAAGCACAACTATCTTCTATAGGGATAGTAGTGCGCTTGTTTAGAGTAGAAACCGCCCCCTCGACCTTGGGGACTGTCTGCCATAAGTCCTTTCTGGGGTCGACCATAGGAAATAATTTCTTAAATATAGGGGGAGGGACAAAAGGTATTCCGGGCCTTTCCCATTCTTTATTTACAATGTCCGCCACCCGCTTGGGTATAGGAAAAGCATCGGGGGGCACCGGACCTCTAGGAACTTGTCCATCTTACATAATTTCTCTGGAATGACCAAATTGTCACAATCATCCAGAGTAGATAACACCTCCTTAAGCAGAGCGCGGAGATGTTCCAATTTAAATTTAAATGTAATAACGTCCGGTTCAGCTTGTTGAGAAATTATTCCTGAATCTGAAATTTCTCCCTCAGACAAAACCTCCCTGGCCCCTTCAGACTGGTGTAAGGGCATGTCAGAACCATTATCATCAGCGTCCTCATGCTCTTCAGTATCTAAAACAGAGCAGTCGCGCTTTCGCTGATAAGTGGGCATTTTGGCTAAAATGTTTTTAATAGAATTATCCATTACAGCCGTTAAATGTTGCATAGTAAGGAGGATTGGCGCACTAGATGAACTAGGGACCTCCTGAGTGGGCAAGACTGGTGTAGACACAGAAGGGGATGATGCAGTACCATGCTTACTCCCCTCACTTAAGGAATCATCTTGGGCAACATTATTATCAGTGGCATCATTGTCCCTACTTTGTTTGTCACATTCATCACATATATTTAAATGGAGAGGAACCTTGGCTTCCGAACATACAGAACATCGTCTATCTGATGGTTCAGACATGTTAATAGGCATAAACTTGATAACAAAGCACAAAAAACGTTTTAAAATAAAACCGTTACTGTCACTTTAAATTTTAAACTGAACACACTTTATTACTGAATATGTGAAAAAGTATGAAGGAATTGTTCAAAATTCACCAAAATTTCACCACAGCGTCTTAATGCCTTAAAAGTATTGCACACCAAATTTGAAAGCTTTAACTCTTAAAATAACGGAACCGGAGCCGTTTTTACATTTAACCCCTATACAGTCCCTGGTATCTGCTTTGCTGAGACCCAACCAAGCCCAGAGGGGAATACGATACCAAATGACGCCTTCAATAAGCTTTTTCAGTGGATCTGAGCTCCTCACACATGCATCTGCATGCCTTGCTTTCCAAAAACAACTGCGCATTAGTGGCGCGAAAATGAGGCTCTGCCTATGACTAGAAAAGGCCCCCAGTGAAAAAGGTGTCCAATACAGTGCCTGCCGTTTTTTTAATACAATTCCCAAGCTTAAAATAACATTTCAAAGTTATAATCCATTAAATATGCTTATAAGTTAATCGTTTTAGCCCAGAAAAATGTCTACCAGTCTTTAAAGCCCTTGTGAAGCCCTTTATTCTTATATTTAAACTAAGAAAATGGCTTACCGGATCCCATAGGGAAAATGACAGCTTCCAGCATTACCAAGTCTTGTTAGAAATGTGTCATACCTCAAGCAGCAAAGTCTGCCCATTGTTTCCCCCAACTGAAGTTACTTCATCTCAACAGTCCTGTGTGGAAACAGCCATCGATTTTAGTAACGGTTGCTAAAATCATCTTCCTCTTACAAACAGAAATCTTCATCTCTTTTCTGTTTCAGAGTAAATAGTACATACCAGCACTATTTTAAAATAACAAACTCTTGATTGAAGGATAAAACTACATTTAAACACCAAAAAAACTCTTAACCATCTCCGTGGAGATGTTGCCTGTGCAACGGCAAAGAGAATGACTGGGGAAGGCGGAGCCTAGGAGGGATCATGTGACCAGCTTTGCTGGGCTCTTTGCCATTTCCTGTTGGGGAAGAGAATATCCCACAAGTAAGGATGACGCC
The DNA here is from genome assembly GCF_027579735.1 of Bombina bombina. NCBI lineage: Eukaryota > Metazoa > Chordata > Amphibia > Anura > Bombinatoridae > Bombina > Bombina bombina. Next base: position 86,885,202 of record NC_069504.1, on the reverse strand, counting down.
GTGGACCGGACACACCTATGTTGGAGAAAAAGTGTGTTTTTTTTCAATTTTTTCCTCATATTTTATATTTTTTTTTATAGTAAATTATAAGATATGATGAAAATAATGGTATCTTTAGAAAGTCAGTAAATGAGTAAGAGGAAAATTACAGCTAAACACAAACACCGCAGAAATGTAAAAATAGCCTTGGTCCCAAACGGACAGAAAATGGAAAAGTGCTGTGGTCATTAAGGGGTTAAGCAACTTTCTAATTTACTCCTATTATCAATGTTTCTTCATTCTCTTGCTATCTTTATATAAAAAAGAAGGCATCTAAGCTTTTTTCTTGGTTCAGGACTCTGGACAGCAGTTTTTTGATTGGTGGATGAATTTATCCACCAATCAGCAAGGACAACCTAGGTTATTCACCAAAAATGGTCCGGCATCTAAACTTACATTCTTGCATTTCAAATAAAGATTCCAAGAGAACGAAGAAAAATTGATAATAGGAGTAAATTAGAAAGTTGCTTAAAATTTAATGCTCTATCTGAATCACAAAAGAAAAAAATTGTGTTCAGCGTCCCTTTAATGTTCAACCATATAGTATAAGGAGCAACTAATGGAGAGGGGTTATTAGTAGCAAATAATTTGTACGTGTATTCCTCCTTGTGTTTGTAATAAAAGGAGGTACTGTGCCTAATGGCTGGATTAATCAATTATAAACCAGTAGGATGGAATACAAGGTGCAGTTATAGATTAATCACTGTCGCAATATTAACGTTAATACCCCTATCAATCACTATAAATCTATAGTAACAATATCTCATATACAGAAACTAATGCAAATAGTATGAGAATAACAGATTCGCGTCTGCTAAAATAAACACATATGACACGTGTCTTATGTGGTTATTTTACCGGACACAAATCTGACAGAGCAGGTCATTTTAAGAGAGTTTTATTTTATTTCTGTTATCAAATTTACTTTGTTCTCTTTCCATCTATTTTGCGTCCTTTGTTTTGAAGAAAAAAATAAAGATAGGCTCAAGAGTCTCAATGCACTACTGGGAGCTAGCTGGTGACTGGTAGCTAGCTTTTCAGGAGTTAAGCACATAGTTAAATGCAAGTAATGGTGCGATAATAATTAAATGTATTAGAGCATTTTACTTTTTTTTTTATTTTTGCACTTTTATGTCCCTTTAAGCTATTAAACGCATATTAATTAAATTAAAGGGACAGTATACACTCATTTTCACATAACTGCATGTAATAGACACTACTATAAAGAATAAGATGCACAGATACTGATATAAAATCCAGTATAAAACTGTTTAAAAACTTACTTAGAAGCTGTCAGTTTAGCTCTATTGAAAAGGTAGTTGGAAAGCGCACTGCAAGTGGGAAATAAGACACTCCCCCCTCCCCCTTCTTTTGCATAGGAAAAGACCCTTTACACAAACAGCAGCAAGCTGGAGAAGGTAGCTGACGGTATTCAAATAAAACTTTCGGGCTTGGTTAGGAGTCTGAAAATCAGAGCAATGTTCTTTAAAAATAAGCAAAATTATACATTTTTAAAAAAAAAAAACTTTATGGGCTTTATAAATAGATCATCTACAAAACATTTATGCAAAGAAAAAATTAGTGTATAATGTCCCTTTAATGATTTTGTCAAAACATTGGTCAATAACTAGCTTTACATTAAAATTGCACAATGTATCTGTACCTGTGGGTTTAGCTTTTCCTTTCCATGCTTTGGTAATAGGGAATCTGGTGATCTAGAGTCTCACTAATGTGCCAATAATAGCCAATATACCCCAATATGCCAAGATAGTACCATTTATTGGGGGCCTTGTCTCTGTCCTAAGAATTTCTCTAACTGCATGAGTCATGGATGCCAGACTGCAGTGCTGATATAAAATGCTACATTTTATATTTTTGCAACAACAAATACTGTTTATATTATTTTTATTTACTTATTTTTTCACTTATTATTTCAATATATTAATATATTATAATCATGTACATTGTTCTACATAAATGCCACTGACACTGTGATCACCCAGTAACCATACTAAATATAATTGTTTTCCAAGAAAATTTTTCTTTTTTTTTTCTCCAGATGTTAACAATTGAAAAAATGTGGCCAAAGTAGATTTACTGTAAAAAATTATTTGTTATTAATAGTAATTACAATAACAATAGTGAAGATAACCACTGGAAATTAACACAAACTTTGTTTTAACTGGAAAAAAAAAAACACTTAAGACTGTGTATTACTCAAAGGGGTTAGTTTATCAACTAGTGAGCGTTTGTACACTGTGTGGCTGCACTTATAGATAATTGTCCCTGTTGCCAAGGGTTAAGTATACATAATGGCAGCCATCTTGAAAGAGGAAATAATTGCCACTATTCATTTATATGAACACATGGGGCAGATGCTTCACACATTAATATGTATGACAAATGGAACATTTGTGACACAGCTAAAACAGAAGGAACTCTTTATTAAAGAAATATAAATACATATAAATACAATTATATGCAGGTTATACCTTAAATATCTGCAGCTCTTCCAGTAAAACCTCTTCCATGTTCCAGATGTCTTTTGTAACACTGATTACTTTGAGAATTGTTCCAATATCTAAACATAAAATATTGCTAATTAAGTGTGTGTATGTGTATAGATAGATAATAGATTTTTTTAAATAAAATTTTAACATTTTAGTTACACATTAGGCTTAGCACCCCTGTGTTGTCTGGAGTGTCTGGTGTGTGTGTGCGTATTTGAGTGTTTGTGTGTCTGGTTGTGCTTCTGTGTGTGTGAGTGCATGTGTCTGTGTGTGTTTGTTTGTGTGTGTGCTTGTTTGTATATGCTTGTGTGTGTGTGCTTGTATATGCTTGTGTGCTTGTGTGTATATGCTTGTGTGTGTGTGTGTGTGATGTTTGCATGTGTTTGTGTGTGTGCTTGTGTGTGTGTGTGTGTGCTTGTGTGTGTATGCCTGTGTGTGTGTGTGATGCTTGTGTGTGTTTGTGTATGTGTGCTTGTGTGCGTGTTTGTGTGTGATTGTGATTGTTTGTATGTGCTTGTGTGTGTATGCTTGTGTGTGTGTGTGATTGTGCTTGTTTGTATATGCTTGTGTGTGTGTATGCTTGTGTGTGTGTATGATGCTTGTGTGTGTGTGTGCTTGTGTGTGTGTGCTTGTGAGTATATGCTTGTGTGTGTGTGTGCGTGTGTGTTTGTGTGTGTTTTTTGTAAAAGCTTGTGTGTGGGTGCTTGTGTGTATATGCTTGTGTGTGTGTTTGTGTGTATATGCTTGTGTGTGTGTGATGCTTGCGTGTGTTTGTGTGCGTGTGTGTGTGTGTGTGCTTGTGTTTGTATGTCTGTGTGTGTGTGTGCTTGTGTTTGTATGTCTGTGTGTGTGTGTGATGCTTGTGTGTGTTTGTGTGTGTGTGTTTGTGTGTGATTGTGCTTGTTTGTATGTGCTTGTGTGTGTATGCTTGTGTGTGTGTGTTTGTGTGTGTATGCTTGAGTGTGTGTATGTGATGCTTGTGTGTGTGATGCTTGTGTGTGTGTTTGTGTGTATATGCTTGTGTGTGTGTGATGCTTGTTTGTGTTTGTGTGTGTGTTTGTGTGTGATTGTGCTTGTTTGTATATGCTTGTGTGTGTGTGTATGCTTGTGTGTGTGACATTGTATTAAAGTGTTGGTGTCTTTCTTCATTTGCAGCAATGTGTAGCATAGTAGTGTGTGTGTGTGTGCATGTGTATAGATAGATAAATAGATAGATAGATAGATAAATCATATTTTTTTTTAATTTAATTTTAACATTTTAGTTACACATTAGGCTTTGCACCCCTGGGTTGTCTGGAGTGTCTGGTGTGTGTGTGCGTATTTGAGTGTGTGTGTGTGTGTGTGTGTGGTTGTGCTTCTGTGTGTGTGAGTGCATGTGTGTGTGCTTGTGTGTGTATGCCTGTGTGTGTGTGATGCTTGTGTGTGTTTGTGTGTGTGTGTTTGTGTGTTATTGTGCTTGTTTGTGTATGCTTGTGTGTGTGTGTATGCTTGTGTGTGTGACATTGTATTAAAGTGTTGGTGTCTTTCTTTTGCAGCAATTTGTAGCATAGTGTGTGTGTGTTTAAGTTGAGCCATGTGTATGATAGCATGATGGAACATGTTTTAGTAAAATGTCCTTTAAATGTTGTCTTATAAAAATAAAAATTGTCTTATAAAAATAAATAAATTTATATATATATATATATATATATACATACATACATAAATCAATATATTTTTAAATATATTTACTTAAAATCTTTAAATATAAGATTATATCTACTATTGTTACACTCATGCTTTTATAAACTAACAGGTTTTATGATGTGGGGTTTGTCATTCCTTATGGTTTTAGCACCATCTGGTGGTAAAAGTATGATATAAGAGTAAAGCAATGGATTCCTATTTGCTGGCAACACTGTGGGTGACAAGTGACCGTGGGTGACCAGCTTGACAAGTGTTATTAATTTATGCTGTTGATTAATTTAAAGTCATTCATCTCTGCTGCTCTTAAATTATATCAGAGCCAAGGGTACATTTATATAGATATATAAGATAATCCAGAAAATTAGAAGCAACAATTCAAATTCTAGACTTTTGTGAATAATCTTTATAGAACATAAAAACCAAACCCCTCCAGCTTCATCAGTTCCTATATTACGCTGTGCATTTTATTATTCATTAAATTACCTGCATAGCGTCACATAGGATCTGCTGAAGCTAGAGAGAATGATAAGCAAAGTGAATGAGGAGAGATTGGAGAGACCTCCTCTAAGAGAATTTTGCCCAGTGATGTTTTGTAAGGCATATAATAAGAAACATACAATACTATAAAAAACAACTAAAAAATAAGTCTTATGCTGCTACAGTTATATTTCTAAAGACTTTTATCAATGTCAGGACATTCCCAAATCATGAAAATGTTATCAGTTTGAATAAACTGTGCTCTGAGTGCTCTGAGTGTGAATAAACCTTTTATTTAATGGTATAAAAGTATTGATGTGAAATTCACCTGCTCACTGTGTTGAAACTGCAGGGTGCATACAATTCTGCAAACAGCAGTGAAAGGGAGAACCCACTTATACCAGGAGCAGGTGGGTGACTGTCTATAAGGGGGGCATGCCAGCAGTCTCACGTACACTGGTTCATTTTTGTACTTATGGTGAAATAACAATATCTTCAGAGTTAAATTACTGAAAAAGTGAGCAACATAAATTATGCACACACATTTATATTATTAATATGATGATGATGATGATACATAATTAAAGGGATTTGAAACCGCACATTTTTCTTTCATGAAAAAATAGATAATACAATTTGAAACAACTTTCAAATGTCCTTCTGTTATCTAATTTGCTTCGTTCTCTTGGCATCATTTGCTGAAAAGCTAGGTAGGTTTAGGAGCTGGGAGCTACTTGCGGATTGGTGGCTGCTCATATATGACTGTTGTCATTGGCTTACAGATGTGTCCCGATAGCTCCCAAGCGCATTCATGCTCCTTTAATAAAGGATACAAAGAGAATGAAGTAAAAATGTTAATAGAAGTAAATTGTAACGTTGATTAAAACTATGCTGTATCGGAATCTTGAAAGAAGCATTTTGTCTTTCATGTCCCTTTAAATATTTCATAGGTATATGCATTTTGACTTAAATGTCACTTTAAATGCAGATAACTTTACCTGTCCCAAGAAACATGACATCATATTGACCATCTTCGGCGACAACGTGATCCACTGCAACCTGAGTCAGTTTGTAGTCTACATTAAGTCGGGTGAATACCGGCCTCCCATGGAGAGGATATACTGCCTTGTACATAAGGGGATGGTTTTTTACAAAGGTTATTACGTCATCAGGGAAATCTTTTGTAGACTTTATAACAGGGTCATAGGTTTTGCTTGGGCACTGGAAAAAGTATGAGAAAAAAATAGGAGTGAATACAGTTCACTCTTTTTTCTTTTTTATGCTACACATTGCTGCAAAATCAGAAAGACACAAACACTTTAATACAATGTCATGCAGGCTTGAATTGATATACAAGACAGACTAACACCTCTGTTTTAAAAAAAAATAAACATGCAAGGTTAGGTAAAACAAGGCAAATCTCTAGTTTGTTAATAAAAAAAATCAGCAGCTTAAAATAAATATAACAAATTATAAACAGAAAAGAATTTGACTGAAGATGAAAAACAAAACATATAATTAACTCATATTGTAAAAGGAAAATTTGATGCATACAAGTTAGCAGCATTTAGCATTGAACATCTTCAAATTTTTAAGGTTATGGCTCCCTCTTGTGGGCAAAAATTAAACTTTTTTAATTTTCTTTAAAAATACATTTTCAATCATAATTATAATTAATTGTTATTATTATTTTAATGATCACCTCTCTTATTATTGCATTAATATTATTTCTAATTGTATGCTCTAACTAAATAATGAAAGTTTAATTTTGACAACTAAACTAAGATCTGAGTATTACAAAAAGACCTTTAACTGAATTATTTTTCTTTTCTCTAAAGCATATCCTTATAAAAATTAAAATGCATACATTAATGCATCATTGGAATTTAAAGGGGAATTGGCATAGGTATAAGAACCAATTACAAATAAAGAGCAATTCATTATGCATATGGAAACTTTTATATATGCAAACTGATTGCTATTACTTATAAGTATGAATAAAATGGACAATGATGTTTGGTTTTGGTCACTGAAAATAGATTACAAATAGATGTGTACAATGATTTGTATACCAGCTGCAGAGTATAAAAAGTATAGACAATTCCTACTTTAGGTATATTTTTGTAAATGGAATATCTCTTACTACTAACTGAAACCACAACCCAATGAAATGGGCCAAGCTTGTAAGTAGAAAATACCTATTTAGCTTATTATCTTATTTCTCACTGTTTACTTAAACACCAGTATATACAGAGAAACAATGTAAAATGAACATTTTAGTATCTCTCTGACGCACCCCACATTGGGAGCATGATTTAATCTAAACCTTCTTGTTTTTTTCTGTAACAGTACTTAAAGGGACAATATGTTGTAATATTGTTTTGCCTTTAAAGGGATATGAAACCCAAACGTTTGCTTATGTGGTTTAGACAGAGCATACAACTTTATTAAAATGTTTTGCTTAATTCTCATGATTTCTTTAAGAAATACCTAGGTAGGCATCTGGAGAACAGCATGGCAGGAAATCATGCTGCCATCTACTGGTTCTTGCAAAACTGCTACCATATAGTGCTCCAGAACTGAGCCAGCTCCTAAGCATACGTTCCAAAAGATACCAAGAGAACAAAGTAAGCAAAAGCAACAACAAAGGATCATAGTGCAACAATGTAGTAAGGTGGGCAATCTCCTATATACAGATACAGGTACTCACACACTAGATCTAGGAATACAGCACTATATGAAATACTCTCAGGCATCCAGGTTTGCTTCTTTCAGTATTTGTTTAAAACAATATTACAAATATAATAAAATATTAAAAAGAACATACAGCCACTTTATCTGATTACTTAGTAACGTGTGGATAGAACTCCTCCCACTTTGGGGTTGTTTAAAGGGACAGTCAAGTCCAAAAAAACTTTCATGATTTAAATAAGGAATCCAATTTTAAACAACTTTCCAATTTCGTTTCATCACCAATTTTGCTTTGTACTCTTGGTATTCTTAGTTGAAAGCTAATTCTAGGAGGTTCATATGCTAATTTCTTAGACCTTGAAGACTGCCTCTAAACTGAATGCATTTTGACCACTAGAGGGCATTAGTTCATGTGTTATATATAGATAACATTGAGCTCATGCACGTGAAGTTAGCCTGGAGTGAACACTGACTGGCTAAAGTGCAAGTCTGTCAAAAGAACTGAAATAAGTGGGCAGTTTGCTGAGGCTTAGATACAAGGTAATCACAGAGGTAAAAAGTGTATTATTATAACTGTGTTGGTTATGCAAAACTGGGGAATGGGTAATAAAGGGATTATCTATCTTTTTAAACAACAATTCTGGTGTTGAGTGTCCCTTTAAAAAAAGAGCTGGAAACCAGTTCTAGTAAGAAAAACATAGTCTATCATGCATCCTATTTGTTAACCGGTAATTCTCTTCTTTGTGGCTATGTCCCTCACATCCAATGCCATTTTACCGATGTCTGCGGCTATTTTAATGATACTTGAAACCGGTTAACAAATAGGATGTGTGATAGACTTTGCTTCGTTTACCAGAACTGGTTTCCAGCACTTGTATTAAACAATCCCAAAGTGGGTGGAGTTCGATACTGTACTGAGTAACCAGATAAAGTGGCTGTATGTTCTTTTTAATATTTTAATAGGTTTTTAATATTGTTTTAAATAAATGCTAAAAGAAGCAGACCTGGACTCTTTTGTTTGTGCACTGTGTGTAATAATATAACACTATTTTTATAGATTTATATTGTGATTTTGTTCTCAAGTTTGTGTTTTTTACTCACAGGGTGTTACACAGTTTTAATTTGTAATATATATATGTATGTAGCAATACCTAAAAAATCCAATCCAACAGTTAGTGTGATGCTTAGTCTAGCTCTAAAATGGGTTGAGTTTACAGGGAAATAAGATCTCCTTATTTGACCACTTTCTGTTTACGCACATGCTTCTTTATATTATTTCTGTCTGTAAACCAAAGCCCGATAATAAGAGAGAGAAATTAAAGAAAAAAATTGCAGTATACTGTCCTTTTAAAGAAAAAAAAGTTTTTTTGTGCAGACAGATGTGTTGATCTATATGCAACATACGTCTTGCATAGATAGTAAAGTCAAATACAATACTTTAACCTGTAATGTTCCAAAGGAATCCAATTCATTATTTCATTTCCAAACTTTTGGACTTGTATTTATTTGTTTCTTTGCTTTTGTTTGAAACTCCCTTAAAGTATTTTAAAATCCATAAGTAAAAATGCAAAAAGATACCATGAACCTTTTTACATTTAACTCTAATGCTACATGAAACCCTTAGCTTAGCGCTATTATTTTCCAGACGTTAAAAGGGAAAGAAATGGAAAATTTAACTTTTATGGTTCAGACAGAGCATTTAATTTTTAATGACTTTCCAAATCACTTTCCTTACCTAATTTTGTATCATTCCCTTGGTATTTTTTGTTGAAAGGTAAACTTAAGCAGCAATGCACTACTGTGAACTAGTTGCTTATTGATTCAACACCTGACTCACCAGATGTGTTCAGCTAGCTCTCAGAAGTGCTTTGCAGCTCTTTCAACAAAGGATACCAAGAGAATGAAGCAAATTTGAAGGGAAAGTTGTTTAAAATTTTGAGCTGTGTCTGAATCATGAAATATTTTTTGTGGGGGTTCATGTCCCTTTAATTTTCATTACTTTCATTACAGACTCTAGCAATGATCATTCCTTGACACCCCCTGCTAGTGGCTAGTGCATCTTATATTTATGGATGATTCGATGTAGCGTATCATGTCTGCCGCACATCGATAAATGCAGACAGCATACGCTGTCGGCATTTATCATTGCACAAGCAGTTCTTGTGAACTGCTGGTGCAATGTTGCCCCCTGCAGATTCGTGGCCAATCGGCCACTAGCAGGGGTGTCAATCAGCTGGATCCCTGCCACGATAAGTCTACCCTTAGGGCTAGATTTATTAAAGCTGAGGCGTACAGGGGCGCGTATACGCGCCCCTGTACGCCTCAGCTCGCCTGTGGCAGGGTGAAAATACCCGCAGGTATTCGGCATTGCACACGAGCGCAATTTTGCGCTCGCGTGCAATCCCGCCCCTGCCCGCGCACAGCCAATCACGCACGGGCAGGAGCTGTCAATCTCCTCGGTCTGACTAGACCGAGGAGATTGAATTTCGCCAGATTAGAGGTGGTGCTTGATAAATGACGGCGAGCAAGTTCTTGAGAGAACTTGCTGCCGTAGGGGCTTAATAAATTAATGTTGTCCAGACTCTTATGCACCTTAGGGAGGTGGTGGAAGATGGGAACAACTGGTTCATTAACTAGCATCTGAGTTGCTGTCTCATTATTCATTAGCCCATCTTCCACCACATCATCGATAAGGTGTCTAAGTTCTAGTTGAAATATTATTATTTAATGTAACAATTGCATGTTGATTCTAGGGGCCGATTTATTAAAGTGCGGAAGGACATGATTCAATGCAGCGTATCATGTCTGCCGCACATCGATAAATGCTGACAGCATACATTGTCTGCATTTATCATTGCACAAGCAGTTCTTGTGAACTGCTTGTGCAATGCCACCCCCTACAGATTTGCGGCCAATCGGCCACTAGCAGGGGGTGTCAATCTGCCCGATCGTATAGGATCGGGCGGATTGAAGACTGCAGCCTCAGAGGCAGCGGATCAGTTATGGAGTGGCGGTCTTTAGACTGCTGCTTCATAACTGCTGTTTCCGGCGAGCCTGAAGGCTCACGCGGAAACAGGCGCATCAAGCTCTGAATATAATTCAACCCCTAAGAGTCATTGTATGGTAATTACTATTCAATTATTAACATTTGTTCCATAGGGGAAAAAATCATATAGTAGAAGTAAAATCAAGGGTAACAGGAGTAATATCAAGGGTAACACTTGTTCTAGCATTCAAATTCTATCAACTGCTTTTGTGTTTCCAATTATGTTTTTTTACCAGCTGCAGAGTATAAAATGTATGATGTTTGCTTTTTTAAGTTTTTTTTGTGTATATGAATTAGCTGATTTTGTGTTGTGTATTAAAATGGGTTGAGCTTGTAGGTATAATCAAATCTCATTACTTTATCAAATTGTGTACATATACCTGCTTATTTATCTTATATCTGTCCATAAACCAATCACCAATAACTGGAGAGAACAATGGAAAATTAACATTTTATTACCATATTTCTTCTATAAGCCACTGGGAGTGTAATTTATTCTACTGAGTGTGGGGATACCACAAGCTAAATAAACTATTTTAAATGCCAATATAAGGGTAATGAAAATACTTGTAAACAATTTAATACACTCCAGCAGGTAAAGTGGATAATTGGGAACAAATAAAAGGGGAAACATTTTTTGAGTAAACTGTCCCTTTAAAAGCATCTTTATAATATTATATTTACTTTCACATGTTCAGTTTGGCAACAATTTAAAGAGATGTTATGTAGAATTTTAGACCCTCTAAAATATGATAAAAAAAATATATTATGCTACAAGAGCAAATGTATTGCAATTAGGTTTTATTATTAGGGATGTGCATTTGTTTTTGTTATCTGAATGAATACACCAACGAAATTTAAAGAAAATGTAAAAATACTGACAAATGTAAATTCAATTTTCATTTTCTTTTCTTTTAAATTAAACAAAAAAACAAATAGTACAGGGGACGAATATCTGTTACAAAATTTTTGTTTGTAACAAAAATATCTTCCCTCCAAATCCCTATTAATTATACAGTTCACGTTAAAGTTGTCTAAATTATATAACCGAGAAGTTCAGACAAAAAAAAAAAAGCTACAGATAATTTCCACTTATTAGATAGATAATTAATTGAAATTCCATATGTAGTATAAAAGTCCAGTGATAAATTATTTGGATTCATTTTCAATAAGTGATTGCATATATATTTTAAACCAAATGTTTCATTTTAAATCATGTAAACATTTATTAATCTATATTGTATTTCTAGTCTGTGATCTTACAAACATGTCAAGCTAAAAACCAGCATTCTTCATTTATCACTTGGAAAATCTGATGAAAAAAAAACTACTTTTTTTTCATACACAAACTGTTAAAAAAAATGTTCAGTTGTCTGCCTGCATTTTCTTCACCCCTAAGCACTTTGTAGACCTGTCTTTCTCATCTGAATTTACTTGGTTTAAATACAGTTTGACACCTAAAAATACATATGTTTAAATGTGAGGCATATGTGTAATAAAACAGTTTCCTTTTTGTTCTCCTTACAACTGGATTCTATTTTTCTGGAACGAAAGAGTACAATGCATCTTTAGGACTATCTTACGCCGCCAAATGAACTCTAGTGGTGCCCATAAAATTGTTCTGCACTTTTGCAGCATATGTAAAGCTGCAGGGCATCTTGAGAATAATTTCCATTTTCTTTGGAGTCAAATTGGATCATCTACCCATTGTTTAGAGGCTGTGTTGGCACATATACACATCTGCTTCACATTCTTATCTTGAAATATCAGGTTCCCATTATATTATTGTAAATGTTCTTCTTAGCACATCAATCTAATGTGCCATTTATTTATTTTTCTTGCCCCACTGTCAGGTTGGTATTAGTGGTACTGGTTAACGCTGTCAGTAAAAGCTCACCACATGCAAATGACTGATTTACTTTCCATGATGCCAAACACTAGTAATAAAAATTAGGATTTTTTTCTTTTGCTACATCCCTAAAAATACAGATAATCATTTCCAGCCGACAATTTTAGTACACTAGCAGCCTTTAGTAATCTTGTATTTCCCGATTATCATTTGGTCTAAATGTTCTTTTTAAATTATGGGTTATAGGTGAACTTAAAGTGATTGTAAAGTTTAATGAATACGTGGCCAGTATCTAAAAATAATCTTAAAAACAGGGGCACTTTCATTCATTAAATTTTACAATGACGCTTATTTTTTAAAATACTTACCTTTGTGTTATGGTAAACATATCGCCGAATCCTCCATCCTCAGCTCCTGCTTTCATTAGCAGATTGATGATGAATCCAGCTTCCTCCAATCGTTGTGTGCCCCCTTTGACATTCAGCTTGTGAGGCACGCAACAATTGGAGGAAGCCAGATCGTCATCGATATGCTAATGAAAGCAGGAGCTGCAGGTGGAGAATCGGTGTTATGTTTACCATAACGCAAAGGTAAGTATTTACAAAAATATGCGTCTTTGTAAAGCTTCATGAATGAAAGTGCCCCTGTTTTTAAGATTATTTTTAGATACCAGGCACTTATTCATTAAACTTTACAATCACTTTAAAGGGACACTAAACCCAAAAATTTTCTTTCATGATTCAGAAAGAGAATACACATTTAAACAACAATCCAATTTACTTCTATTATTTATTTTGCTTAATTTTTTAGATATCCTTAGTTAAAGAAAACGCAATCACATGGGTGAGCCAATCACACGAGGCATCTATGTGCAGCTACCAATCAGCAGCTACTGAGCCTATCTAGATATGCTTTTCAGCAAAGAATATCAAGAGAATAAAACAAATTGGATAATAAAAGTAAATTAGAAAGTTATTTAAAATTGCACGCTATTTCTATATCATGAAATAAAAAAAATGGGTTTCATGTCCCTTTAAGAAAAGTGTGCCAAAATGATTTACTGGGCAAAATTAATAAATTAGGGGCCGATTATCTAAACCTTACCCTCGCAGAGGCTGCTGTAATGGAATTATTGTAAAAGAAAGGGGCAGTCCCTGTGAGTGGCGAGATGGCTCCTATATAAAGTAAAGGAGCTCGCAGGAAAGGGACAGCGCTCCATAGAGCGAAGTTAGCACAGAGCGGGTGGGGCAGCACTTTAAAATTTAAATCCTGCAGAAATATAAAACACATTACGCTTCTTTCTGCGCAATTAGAGAATTTTGAACGTTTTTTCACAGCTAGACAGCGCTAGTTCATTCATGTGTGCCATAAAGCTTGGGGTCAACACTGATTGGCTAAAATGCAAGTCTGTCAAAAGAACTGAAATAAGGGGGCCGCCTGCAGAGGCCTAGATACAAGTTAATCACAGAGGTTAAAAGTATATTAATAAAACAGTGTTGTTTATGCAAAACTGGGGAATGGGTAATAAAGGAGTTATCTATCTTTTTAAACAATACAAATTCTGGAGTAGACTGTCCCTTTAAGTTTTCACTGACACAATACACACCACACCAAGCTTTTGAGAAGGAGTGGTGTTTGAATACTGCACGGGTCTTCACAGGATATGTGCATATGCCTATTAATAGAATCATTTTTGCTAATGGAAATCTATTGCACAAATTATTCTATTTAAAATGAAAGAAACATATGCACATTTCTATTTTGACGTTTCTATCCCATTAATTGCAGTTTAAATAACTGGAAGCCAATATTCTTTTTCTCTACATTTCTACAGTATAAAATCACATTCATGCAACTCAAGTGAAAATTAGTTATCTAAAAGCACAACACAGAATGTAAAGCCTGTGTTATTTTCCAATATCAGAGCTGTATCCATGGTAATGGAAGCTTATCCAATAGCACCCTGGCCAATAATGATGTTAAAAATATATATATTTTCTTGGAAAATATTTTTCATGCGCATACTGTGGTTATTTTTGTATTCTATCCTTGGGTAATAGTCATTAATAATTTCTTAGAAAAAAAGAAATAAATATTTCTGCAGGAACAGAAGGTTCCTTATGAAGTACAGGTGTTTTGGAGGGGCAGTATACACCAATTTTCATATAACTGCATGTAATAGACACTATTATAAATAAAAATATGCATAGATACTGATATAAAAATCCAGTATAAAACCGTTTAAAAACTTACTTAGAAGCTCCCAGTTTAGCTCTGTTGATGAGGTTAGGTTGGGACACCCACTGAAAGGGGCTGGGAAAACAAGAAGAGCAGACCCCCCCCCCTCCCCGCATATGAAAAGACAGATAACCTAAACCTGCAGGAATCTGTAAACGCGTGTATACATCTAACACTATTGGGCTTGGTTAGGAGAATGAAAATCAGCTTAATGTTCTTAAAAAATAAGCAAAACTATACATTTTTTACAAAAACACTCCCAGGTGGGCTGTATAAATGGATCACCTGCAAAACAATTATGCAAAGAAAAATCTGGTGTACAATGTCCCTTTAAGCCTTGATGACCAATTGCCCTGGTCATTACACGCTATGAATAATTTATCAGAGCAGCTGCTAACCTATGAGAGGTTTGGTTAGCTTTAAAAAAAAAAAAAAGCAACAGCTTTTTGCACCTTGGAAACATAATCTTCCCCCTTCTGGAAAAACTGGCTTCAGATATATCAATACCTTTTGTGTATTGGTCTGATTAATTGTGACATTAGGATTACTTTGTACACAACCAGACATTGCTGTTAGACAAACAGTATCATCAAATTACCATAAAACAAAGTTTGTAGACTTTCCAAAATATCAACTGCCAATATTTACCAGGGAAAGGAATTCCTGAAAATGTCTTTTTTATTATTAAAGCATGGGTTTTTCTAACAAGAGCATAATTAATGGTCCAAAAGTCTATATTTATTTTATGGAGACATCCACATTATAGTTTATTTAGCCGTGAAACATTTTATAGCCATGAATTGGCGTCTAAGTATATTTGAACAAGATGATTATCTTTTATTTCTTTGAATCATCAAGTTCCTTCCTATACAAGTCATTTTGTAATTTAAGCACTATTTGGGAATTCTTTCATAAAAATCTGTGTTACTTTATTTTTAAACGCATGTTAAGATCAAGACAAAAAAAAAAGAACTTGGTTAACTTAGACTTTAAATATGATGACAAATGACATGCTTGCTATGAATAAATCCTTAGTCTTAATAGTAAATATTCACTAGGTCATAACCCCTTAGTTGCTAGAGGCAAATACTGGTTAATGCATTATAGATAAACTGATAAATACAAGCACTCTGGTAGACAAAGTGTTAAATAAACAAAAAAGGAAAACAATGCTTTGAAGAGGATGATCAAAATGGGCCTTTTATATTTAAAGGAAAGGATCATAAAATCCCCCCAAAAAAATCATGATTCAGATATAGCATATGATTTTAAACAACATTTCAATTTAGTTTTATTATCTAATTTGCTAACCTTTGTTGAAAACCATAACATGGTAGGCTCAGGAGGAGAAGTGCACTACTCAGAGCTAGCTGCTGATTTGTGGCTGCATATAATTACCTCTTGTCATTGCCTTATGCCCAGTAGTGGATTGCTGCTCCTTTAAGGGTATAAAAAGATTGATGCACTCCCTGTTAGAATCAATTTGTTTTTAATAAGATCTTTTGTTACCTATGCAGTTATTAGAGTTGGAATGTCTCCTGCAAGAATCGGAATCTTGAATCTGCAACATTCTACACAGTGACTGTTTGATCTTTGCAGGAGCGAGCAATTTCGAGTTTATTGTGGCTGTTTATGCATGTTGGGTGTAGCGCAAGTATTCCAAGTTCAACGTAAATGCAATTCAGCATAATGCCCACTGGCCCGCATGGCTATTGGCTAAGACGTGTAAATGTCACCTCACTTAAAAAATAGCATTTTCTGTGGGCAGCCGAAGGCACTCAGCTCGGTAAGAACTCAATGCAAATAAATGAACATTTAGCATGAAGTTTTTTTTATACTTTATAACTGAAAGTTCCCTTTATTTGTAGCACTAGTGTTTCAAAAACGCTACGATTTACCATCACATTCATGGCTGCTATATACTATATGTATGTAAAAGACTTCTTTCATGTGACCAGCAAGGTGAGAGCCCTTTTAAGTTGTCGAAACAGTAAGGTGCTCATATTGACAATGAACAGATGAATATTTAAATGTGTTTTTAAAGGGACATGAAAGTCAAAATTCAACTTTCATGATTCAGATGGAGCATTCAGTTCTCATTTCAAATGTATCAAATTTACTTTGTTCCTTTTGTATCCATTTTTTAAAGCACAGTTTTTATTAGGAGCAGTATTAGTCTTTGTATAAAAAGAGAAAAAAAGATAAGCAGGTCTGCTCTTTTTGTAGTCCCAGCCCCTTTAAATGAGCCTTTCTTAAGAACAAAGGGTGGTGATTTCAATGAACAAATTCAGTTATTTTATAGAAAAATAAAGCTAAATACATTTTCCAAAATATTTAATACTAATGCAAGGGGTGTATCAAGTCATTGGGAACACATTAAGTGGACAGAAAAGTCAAAATTAAACTTTTAAGATTCAGGTAAAGCATGTAATTTTACACAAATTTCCATCTTACTTCTATTATATAAATTCCTTTGTTCTCCTAGCATCTTTTGTTGAAGAGCATACCTAAGTAGGCTTAGGAGAGGCCATGTACTGCTTGGAGCTAGCTGGTGAATAGTGGCTGCACCCATATGCCTTTTGTCGTTGGCTCATCAGCTAACTTCCAGTAGTACATTGCTGCTCTGGACCTAACTTTAACAATGTGTTTAATCCCTTTGCAGGAGTTCAACACACAGTTATATACAAGCATTATTGAGATAATAAATGTATCTAACATATTAGAGCATTGTTTAAAGGGACATGAAACACCATTTTTTGTTTCATGATGTAGATAGAGAATACATTTTTTTTTAAAGTTTCCAATTCACTTCTATTATCAAATTTGCTTTGTTCTAATGTTATTCTTTGTTGAAGAGATATCTAGATACATAGCATGCACATGTCTGGGAGCACAAAAAAACAGGAAATAGTGTTCCCATCTAGTGCATTATTGCAAAACGGCTGCCATGTAGTACTGCATAAATGTCTACACTCCTGCTTTTTAACAAAGGATTACAAGAAAACAACAAAAATGTAATAAAAGAAGTACATTGGAAAGTTGTATAAAACTGTATGTTATATGTTGGGTTTGATGTCCCTTTAATATTAAATGCATTAGCTGAATTAATACAAAAGTAGAGAAGATAACTCCAGCAACGACAAAAATCCAATAAAATACATTTTAACTACATTCATATATTGTTTTTTATATAACTTCAACTGAAAGAGATACATTTAAAGCGTTGTTCTGAGACCTAGCACGTATGTTTTCAGCGGCTGATTTTTGTTTGTTATTATGGGCCCTATGTATTAAAAGGCGTGCGGACAGATTCTAAACTTGAGAAGCTGTCCGCGCACCACCCGCCTGTGTGCCTCATTATACATTCTGCTGAGTGCGCAATGTCTGTCCCTTCACTCGCGCGACCAATCACGTGAGAGAAGGGACTGTCAATCAATGAGAGGTGGCGAAGAGTGTAAGAAGCAGGGGACTAATGACCGCTGTTTCTTACATTGCAGGAAGCAGGGCTTGCTTGTGTGAACCTGCCCTGCAAGGGTTCCGGAGCATCTTACGGTGCTCTATGTATTTTACTATTTCCAAATTGTTCAATTTCTAATGATTAACAACTATCTTTTATTATTAGCAATGAAACATTATCTGCGTAGCTCCAAAAATGCAGTTCACATCTGTTTTTTTTTATGTCATACATTATATTAGGAATTTTATCTTTGATTTTATCTGCTTAAGTCATTCATTATTTTTTTTAAGGACAAATAGGAAATAAATTGCAACAGAAATGATTTAAGTTTGTCAGTTTCATTAATTATGGGAAATATATTACTGAAAAGAGGTCAAATTATAAGTAATGCTGAATGCATAAAAAACAAATTTGACCGGTAGGGTAATACAACTGATTTCTAAAATCTTATATTCATTATAATACGCTAATACATTATTTTTTTAGCACAGGAATATCAGCTATTTTAAATGCTGAAATAAGGGTAAAAGAGCTATTTGTAAACAATTTAATACACCCCAGCAGGCAAAATGGATCATTGGGAACAAATTAAAGGGGAATTTTTTTTTTTGGTAAACTGTCCCTTTAATACGAAATGGTCTTAGAAGATTCAATGGAGTGTAAAGTTCTATAGCAGACAGGAAAATAATCAGATTAACTAGACAAGTGCGGTTTATCTGCTATTAAGTTATATGATTCTATTTTCTAAAATTGCCCAAGAGAAAAACAGTTTATTCTATGCTGCCTATTTTATTCTTTATCACTGTGGAAAATCTGTCTTTCATTTCTATAAAATAAAACAAAGCCATAATCTCACATTGTGATGTGTAGGTTGTGTAAAATGTGATGTGACGTTAGGAAAAGAGTCTAATAGTTACAGAGGAGCCCTGTTAAAGATCAAGCAATTACAGGGGGAATATTTGCAGTACATAAGTAAGTACCATCTGTAGAACAAGACAATTTAAAAAACATATGTTCAAAAATATGTCAAAAAAATGAAGAAAATCAAGTGGAGGAGTTTTACCTTTTCAGCCTTGCATAAGTTATAACTATCAAAGCTTGAAAAGGTATGTAAAAAATAAATGAAAACGGATCAGCTTTATCTGCACATAATAATAGGTCACTCTGTGTTATGAATAATACAATTAGTCTGAAGGCTTTGCATACAATGGTACAGATGGTAATAATAAGGGCAATCCTTCCTAACTGACATTTTTTTAGATCGCAATGCATCACTCAGGAAAGAAGGTTATGGTTCATTCTGAAGATGTAAAGAAAGCATCATCTTAGAAAATTGACCTAAAGTTAACAAATAATATAGGTCATTAACATGAATGACAGGCATTTTTTTTCTACAACTGATGTCTAGTATTTATTGCATGTATATAGGTATGTAGAGTATATCCAAGTAAACCGCACAGTCAACTGATGTAATCTCTTCCCCAACCATCCAATTATCTAAACATTGATGAGGAGCATCATCAAGTCCCTCTGGGTACTCTGTTTTATCATAAATAAATAAAAAGTTGATTACTTGGACAGTCGGTTTCATTGTTGTAATAAAAAAGCACTAAGCAGTGGGTTATACTTAATAGAAATGATTGCAATATATATTATTCATCATTTTAAAAGGATTTTACAATATATTTTTTTTATTACTTAATTTCTGCAGGGTCCATTACTCCGTGTCACATCCCTACAAGGAGGCTGTGGTCTCTACAGAAAGGTTAATCTAGCTTGATGTCATAAATCTTGTAGAGTAACTTGTAACTTGTTTACCATTCAGATAAGGCTAGAGAGACAGTAAGTATCTGTTTTATTCATGCTCAGAAGAAGCAGAATGCAATTTAAGTTCCAAAAATGTCAGCTACTGCAAAATTCTAAGTGCTCATTTTGCAAGAAAATAAATAAGGTTTTAGCTGTTCTTTTACACAATCTGTTTCTTGTTATGTTTACTTGTATTTAACATATTTGTTTTTACTCTAGGATCACTGTTTAATATCCCTGTAACCCCTTCCCGCCATTAGGATGTTCCATTGCGCCCTAAATGCGCTGGGCTTTAGCGCCATTAGGATGGCATGGAACGTCCTAGCAGTTTGGCTTTCCTGAAGCCATAGCCGCTTGCTAAATGGGATCGTGGGCTGGAGGGTATGAGTAGCATCATAGTCACTCCCCCCCTGACCCGATCCCATCATTGAAATCACATGATCGTATGAACAATCACGTGATTTCAACTATTACTTATTTGTTTTAGATCAGAACTTTGTTCCGATGTAGACAAATAATGCCCCGTCAAGAAGGGGTTAATGTAGAGAGGATGATAGGGGTTACCCAATTACTGTAGGGGAGGGATCCCGTACATTGAGAGTGAGTTAAATAAGATAACAAAACTCATAAAAAGGCTAAAGAGAGACATAGGGAAAAATAGACAGGGGTACTCTTGGATAGAAACTCAAATGAAAGGCAGCTAGATATAAAAGCTGCAAAGCATTTGCCCCCTGTTACTTTAAAGAGACATTTCTATCTATCTTGAAATGCCTATCAGTGCATTACGATATTGGTTAGAAATATTGTGCAGTACACATATACAAAATGCTTTCACTGTTTTACTGAGCTGATGACTTGCAGAGCAAACAACCATAGGTCACGTGCTCTCCTAATGTTAGAACTTGCTCAGTGAGCTGTTGGTGCCATGCACGGTGTTATCACCAATGTATTGTGCACCGCAGCCTACAGAGGCGAACAGTGAATATAGGTGAACGCGACATGTGCCTTTTAGGTCAAGTGCACAATAAATAATATCATTAGAATAAGATACCTTTAAAGATAAAAAAACACTCTTATTAACAGAGTGGCTGTGTTTTGATATACTGCACTCTGCTGATGCACATATAGCACAGACGCATCAGTATATGCCCTCTGCATGAATTCTAACACATAATGCAGCACATATATGGTGCAGTAATTCTATATTCATATCAGCAAGGGGAGGACGAATGGTCAGTTGATTTATTTATTTATTTCTACTTAAAGGGACATGAAACCCAAAAATTTTCTTTCATGCTTTATGTAGAACATACCATTTTAAACAACTTTCTAATTTACTTCTGTTATTTAATTTGCTTCCTTTTCTTGCTATCCTTTGCTGAAAGGTTTATCTAGGAAAGCTCAGGAGCAGCAAGGAACCTAGATACTAGCTGCTGATTAGTGACTGCATATCTATACCGATTGTCATTGGCTCACCCATGAATTCAGTTAGAAACTAGTAGTTCATTGCTGCTCCTTTAACAAATTATATCAAGAGAATGAAGCAAATTTGATAATAGAAGTAAACGGGAAAGTTGTTTAAAATTGTATGTTCTACCTAAATTATGAAAGAAACTTTTTGGATTTCATGTCCCTTTAAAGTAACTCTAAAAACACTTTCATATGAAAAGACTGGTAAAAAAAAAAAAGCTAATTGTAATGTCTCTTTAATGTTGGGCAATTTTGTCTGGAAGGACGATCTAGCGTTGTCTGATATTACATTTCCTCAAGCAGCACGGGGATTTCAGCATCAAACACCATCAATTACAATAAAAATCTGGAAAAAGAATAAAGGATTTTCTTTTCTAATTAATGCAACTGTTTAGCTTAATCTCTATATTTCATGGGAATACGTGGAATGTCCATCAAAGACAAAGGTTACTCTGTAAGAAATAAAATATAAATGATTGTACCTAAAGAAACATAATGTAATAGTGTATTTTATTACCGCATATTGTTTGCAAGCAGCTATGGCATCAATCTCAAGGGGTGACACTGATGTTTATAACCCCTGGTTAAACATATAGTTACAGGGACATTGTACCCTAACATTCTCTCCCCTTTAATGAGTTTCCAATGATTCATTTTACCTGCTGGAGTGTATTTAACTGTTTGCAGAAATATCATTTACCTTTATTTTGTTATTTTAAATAGCTATTTGTGCCCATATAAATTGCCACCTATCCTTAAAATATGAATAACAAAGGCGTTCTATGTATAAAAGCTATGAAAACAGGAGATTTTTTTTAAGTAATTAATCTCCCAGTGGGGGTTAGGGACAGATATTTTGTATCTGAAACAACTGGTTTTGCACAGCCATAAGTAGTATTTCAATACCTATGCTAAGATATAGATAACATAAGCAAGTCTGCTTTACCTGCAGGTTCAGCCCATTATAATCAGCCTTTTTTTTTTTTTAGAACAACAGGTGATGGTTCAATAAGCAAAACCAGTCATTCTAAATACAAAAATAATAACAAAGGAACATTTTCCTATACTCTGCAGCAGTAGGTAAATCAAGCTATATTGGACACATTAAGGGGAAACAAATTGTATTATATAGTGTCCCTTTAAAAGAACATGAAACACATTTTTTTTTATTTCATGATTTAGCAAAAGCATGAGATTTTGAACAAATTTCAAGTTTACTTCTATTACCTAATTTGTGTTGTTCTCTTGGTATCATTTGTTGAAAAAGATACCTATATATTGGGAGCTGATGATTGTCAGCTGCACATATATACCTCATATTACTGGCTCACCCATTGAGTTCAGACAGCTTTGAGTAGTGCATTGCTGCTTCTTCGATGAAGGATATGAAAGAACAAAGCAAATTAGATAGTAGAAGTTGATTGGAAAGTTGTTCAAAATGACATGCGCTAGCTGAATCAGGAAATAAAAAATTTGAGTTTTATGTCCTTTTAATGTCAGTTCCAGAGTATAAATGCACTATTGGGACCTAGCTGAACACAACAGGACATACCTGTGTGGTAACAATTCCCAGCTAGCTCCCAGTAGTGCACTGCTAATCCTAAGACTACTTATGTATGCTTTTAACAAATAATGAATGAAATAAATTGTATAACATAGTAAATTGAAACGTTTCTTAAAATGACATGCTCTATATGAATCATAAAGCTTTAATTTTGACTTTTATGTCCCTTTAAATGTTGCAGACACTGCGGAGACCGAAAAGTATATAAGGCATTATTGTAAACATTATAGAAAGGAATATACTAGCGCTTAAGTGTTATCCTAAAGGGAATTAGTGTGGAGAGAGTTTGTAGATAATATTCTATATAATAGTAGTATCTGTAAAAAAAAACTATATGTATTCAATGTGAGAGAAGGGATATTAAAACCCAAACATAGGCAAAATACCTTAAAATCACAGGGAAAATATACACATATGTGTGTCTCTCAGTGCCGCTACAGACTGTTATAGTATAAAAGATAACGAAAAAACAAGAGAATCAGACTAATACAGCGCACGAGTGGTAAAAGGGAGCAGTTCATAAAGATATCAGATGTAGATCCACATTCCCTCTCCAAGAAGTGTCTGCAAATGAAGAAGATGAGTAGATGGCTACTTACAAGACCCTATCTCAATCCTATGAGGTAAGGGTAGCGCATTGTATATGAAAGGGATTTGCTTATTTCTCCCTCTAGATTATGGTCCTTGGCAGCCTGAAGTCTGCTGTAGGAATCACTTTAGTCCAATATTTCCCTTTTCCCCTACGGGCTCGATTTCTGTTGTCCACTCTATATGGCATTCAGATCTATCTGTCTTCAGCTCTCACAAGAGCAGCGAGTCATGCAAGTGAAAGGTAAAAGGACTCCAATAGTGTTTTACCGTAATACAAAATGCATTTATTAAAAAAAAATTAAAAAAATGGCAATTTGAATGGCAACTCACACATTCAGACCTCAATCCGTAATGAGGTGAGCTTTAAGACAATACAAATAAAAATAGCTTGAGCAGTAAAACAAGTTCATGCAGTAAAAACAGGTAAAATATAACCGTTACGGCACTGATAGTCGTGTGTCCGTTTACAGTAATATAAAATGCAATATAAGCAATCTACTAGATGCTCCAGGAATAAGGACGCCCACAATTCCAATGCTTACGCATTTTGAAGTTGAAATAGTTAATACTTCTTCATCAGAGGTGTCACATCTGCTTTTACTGCATGAACTTTTTTACTGCTCAAGCTATTTTTATTTGTATTGTCTTAAAGCTCACCTCATTACGGATTGAGGTCTGAATGTGTGAGTTGTCATTTGTAAAAAAAAATTAATAAATGCATTTTGTATTACGGTAAAACACTATTGGAGTTCTTTTACCTTTCACTTGCATGACTCGCTGCTCTTGTGAGAGCTGAAGACAGATAGATCCGAGTGCCATATAGAGTGGACAACAGAAATCGAGCCCGCAGGGGAAAAGGGAAATATCGAAATAAAGTGATTCCTATAACGGACTTCAGGCAGCCGAGGACCATAATCTAGAGGGAGAAATAAGCAAATCCCTTTCATATACAATGCGCTACCCTTACCTCATAGGATTGAGATAGGGTCTTGTAAATAGCCATCTACTCATCTTCTTCATTTGCAGACACTTCTTGGAGGGGGAATGTGGATCTACATCTGATATCTTTAAGAACTGTTCCCTTTTACCACTCGTGCGCTGTATTAGTCTGATTCTCTTGTTTTTTCATTATTGTTAACATGTTGCCATATAGTACACCAGATATATATATATGTTATCTACCTAGGTATGCTCATCAACAAAGAATACAAAAGAATAAAGTCAATTTTATAATACAAGTAAAATGGAAGCATTTTTTATGTGTTCTTTCTGAATTTATGGAAAAATTGGTTTTATGCCCTTTTAATAATTATTTAAAACTGTAAAAATCTACCACTTGGCTGACATATTTTATGTAAAGAAATTTAACACAGTTACCAGAACAGCAGAGCACATATGGTACCCATATACATCCATGTTCATTCACTGATTCATCACTTATGTTCAAATAACAGACTCTTTTTATTGTTAACAAAGGAATGTAGAGACAAAATGCATAGCTTAAATTCTTTCAAGTGTAATAGCTGTTTTTTTTCCAAAG
The DNA here is from genome assembly GCF_027579735.1 of Bombina bombina. NCBI lineage: Eukaryota > Metazoa > Chordata > Amphibia > Anura > Bombinatoridae > Bombina > Bombina bombina. Next base: position 86,860,238 of record NC_069504.1, on the reverse strand, counting down.
TTTTATTGTAAAAAATTACACTTTCAAAAAAGATGACTCTTCTCATGGTTCAAGCTATTTTTTTCAAGGTTAGGTTCTTATTTATTTCATATTTGTGATTCCCTAATTTAAAATAAACAACAACATGAATAGATTAAGGATGATTCATTGAGATCAAGTAGTCCACAATTAGAGATTGGAAACTTTTTTGGTAAATTTGCTTAAATAACAAAATGTTGACCAAATTTATGCTAAACAAATGTTGAATATTTCTCAAAAATTCCACTTTCATTTTTGCAATTAATAATTATAATATTTGTATTTACTGAATACAATGTTTGAATATGTAATGTAAACATTCTAATATGTGAATATTAACATTTTTAATTTAAACATTCAGCTAACATTTATTCTGCTGTGTAAATGAAAAATTCCAACATTCACCCATCCCTACTAATAATATAAACAGGCAGTAACAATGCACCTTATGTTTCAATATTTTTTGTGTTGGTTTAATAAAATTAAAAAATATTTGATAGAGGGATATATCACACATTTGTGTGTGCTTTTTTATTTTTATTCTTTTTAAAAAGGTTTTGCTCAAAATTAATAAATGCCATCTTTTAGTCTTGTATGTGTGCAAATGTATGTATATATATATATATATATATATATATATATATATATATATATATATATATATATATATATATATATATATATATATATATATATATATATATATACAGGGAGTGCAGAATTATTAGGCAAATGAGTATTTTGACCACATCATCCTCTTTATGCATGTTGTCTTACTCCAAGCTGGATAGGCTCGAAAGCCTACTACCAATTAAGCATATTAGGTGATGTGCATCTCTGTAATGAGAAGGGGTGTGGTCTAATGACATCAACACCCTATATCAGGTGTGCATAATTATTAGGCAACTTCTTTTCCTTTGGCAAAATGGGTCAAAAGAAGGACTTGACAGGCTCAGAAAAGTCAAATAGTGAGATATCTTGTAGAGGGATGCAGCACTCTTAAAATTGCAAAGCTTCTGAAGCGTGATCATCGAACAATCAAGCGTTTCATTCAAAATAGTCAACAGGGTCGCAAGAAGCGTGTGGAAAAACCAAGGCGCAAAATAACTGCCCATGAACTGAGAAAAGTCAAGCGTGCAGCTGCCAAAATGCCACTTGCCACCAGTTTGGCCATATTTCAGAGCTGCAACATCACTGGAGTGCCCAAAAGCACAAGGTGTGCAATACTCAGAGACATGGCCAAGGTAAGAAAGGCTGAAAGACGACCACCACTGAACAAGACACACAAGCTGAAACGTCAAGACTGGGCCAAGAAATATCTCAAGACTGATTTTTCTAAGGTTTTATGGACTGATGAAATGAGAGTGAGTCTTGATGGGCCAGATGGATGGGCCCCGTGGCTGGATTGGTAAAGGGCAGAGAGCTCCAGTCCGACTCAGACACCAGCAAGGTGGAGGTGGAGTACTGGTTTGGGCTGGTATCATCAAAGATGAGCTTGTGGGGCCTTTTCGGGTTGAGGATGGAGTCAAGCTCAACTCCCAGTCCTACTGCCAGTTTCTGGAAGACACCTTCTTCAAGCAGTGGTACAGGAAGAAGTCTGCATCCTTCAAGAAAAACATGATTTTCATGCAGGACAATGCTGCATCACACGCGTCCAAGTACTCCACAGCGTAGCTGGCAAGAAAGGGTATAAAAGAAGAAAATCTAAAGACATGGCCTCCTTGTTCACCTGATCTGAACCCCATTGAGAACCTGTGGTCCATCATCAAATGTGAGATTTACAAGGAGGGAAAACAGTACACATCTCTGAACAGTGTCTGGGAGGCTGTGGTTGCTGCTGCACGCAATGTTGATGGTGAACAGATCAAAACACTGACAGAATCCATGGATTTTGAGTGTCCTTGCAAAGAAAGGTGGCTATATTGGTCACTGATTTGTTTTTGTTTTGTTTTTGAATGTCAGAAATGTATATTTGTGAATGTTGAGATGTTATATTGGTTTCACTGGTAAAAATAAATAATTGAAATGGGTATATATTTGTTTTTTGTTAAGTTGCCTAATAATTATGCACAGTAATAGTCACCTGCACACACAGATATCCCCCTAAAATAGCTATAACTAAAAACAAACTAAAAACTACTTCCAAAACTATTCAGCTTTGATATTAATGAGTTTTTTGGGTTCATTGAGAACATGGTTGTTGTTCAATAATAAAATTAATCCTCAAAAATACAACTTGCCTAATAATTCTGCACTCCCTGTATATATATATATATATATATATATATATATATATATATATATATATATATATATATATATATACATACATACATACACACAAATACACATATATTTTATCATTTATAGTATATTGAAATACTTTTTACAGTTTTTTAGAGTTTTACTTAAAGCTATGTACATAATTAGTTATACTACAGAACTGCTAAATGAGAATTTACCAAACAAAAGTTTGGTTTGTTCCAAAAAACAATACATTGAAAGAAGACAATAAGTTATATTTTATTAATATTTTGCTGTCCACAAGCAGATAAGTCTTAATACATAGTATTATAGCTTATTCCTATTTTATTTTCAGATACTGATCTAATACATAAAAGATTTTGTGAACAAGGACAAACAGAGTAGACAAAGATAATTAATTTGAAGAAGACTGGAGTCAAAATTCCCTTTTGACCTAAGGGTCGCTTGGAGTGCAATCTATTTGTAATCTATTTTCAATGACCAAAACCAAACATCATTGTCTATTCATACTTAACAAAATGTACTATTTCTTTTGCTAGTTAATGAACAGTTTAGATAAATGCCATCAAGAAACTCTAACAAGGATTTTGGGTCATGACTGCCAACACAATGAGGACAAAGAGAAATACAATTGTCATTTAAAATATAATAATAATAATAATAATAATAATAATAATAATACTAATAATAATAATAATAATAATAATACCAATAATACTACTACTAATAATAATAATAATAATTAAAACAGCATAGGTTTACACATTTTGGTTTATACATCTTTGTACAGCCTTACTGTAAGCTTCAATTATTAAAATAACTTTCATATATGGGGGGTTTCCCTTGCTTTATAAAAATGAGTGAGAAATTAAACACTTGTATACACCAACCTATTAAATTTACTAATATACCCTTCTTCTTCTAATAAAAATAATAATACTAATAATAAAAATAATTCTTATTTATTTATTTGTAAAGTAACCACACTAGATAAAGTATTATTTTATAATGTTCTGTGGAGCCTATTAATAAAATTGGTAATTATTTCTCAATAGTTCTAAAGATGATCTTTTTAAAAAATGATGTCCCTTATCAAGCAACTCCTTAAAAATAGATTCATTAAAAAATGTATTTCCTAAAGTGAACTAGCAACAGATACTCACTGTACCAGGACGAGGGTAAGGAATTCTTCCATCATATTGCACCCATCTATGATCTGGGCTTTCTTTATGGGCATATGGACCATTGAATACTCCTCTTATGTCAGCCATACTGTAGACACACACAGCTGAGGCTTTAAATATAGAACTAAAAATAATAAAAAAAGGAAAGTTCAAGATGTTAGTGTCTAAAAGTTTTACTTTAACTCAGGACTGGAAGTTTCATCATAGAATTCATAATAAATATACTATTTCAAGAATATAGTATATAGTATATTCAAAATGCAGTCAGCCTTATCATGTCTTGTTCTAAAAAACACAAATTGATAATTAGATTAGGGCATGAGGTAAGTAGCACGTGAAGTGAAATGGCTGACGGCAAATGAGTAAATGAGAGTTACGTTGAATCTCTTTAACAAGTGATTATTGAACAGATGTTGACTTAGGTTTCTTAAACGTTTACCCTATAGGTTTTTAAAACACTTTTTGAAAATTTGATGGCTGGGCAGGTCGTATGGCAAAACAATAAATGTTATTTTATTTTATTAAAGGTCACCTGAAAATAATAACATGCCTTTGCTGTCATTACCTAATACTATCTCTGAACTGTTTTTATAGTCTGGATGCATTTATTTGTGCAATTTTTATAAACTCTGTGAATAAATTGCAGGTCATTTCATTGAGGTAAAAGGTTCAGAAATTACTTCATGAAGGGACAATTTCAAAAGGTTCATTCAGTAGAGAAGTGAATGAAAGCTTCCACTCTCAATAGATAAGCTATTAAAACAGCACATTTTGGTGATAACATCCATATTGAATCATTTTATGTGTCAAAAACACCAAAATACATTTCTCTTGTATTTTTTAAATAAAGTTTGTTGGATTTTTTTCCCTCCAGAGTGTAGCAGACATAACATATTTCTAAATATAAATATGTAACACAAAAAAAGTGAAAAACAAGGTTGTAAAATCCAAAAATGTTATTGCATGTAACAAAGTAAAATTATAGCACATGGTAGTCAAAAAAAGTTGAAAAGGAGATGTAACCAAAGTTAGTTAAAATTCTTTTATTTCTTTTTAAAAACATCTTTGCATTTTTTGCATAAACTATTCTAATAATAATTTTTAAACTTTGATTTACATCTAATTTTGCTTTAGTTATTTTGGTACTTATTAAAACTGTACCAGGCCAAGGGCACTGTGATACCAACTGATTTAGAAAAGTCCTTGTGTTTTCTTTTAAGAAAAACAAAGAGGTTGGAAGGACACTGTCTAAGCTTGTCAGACATTCAAGGATATCAGTAGAAAAGTCACTCACCTGGGGCATTTGAGGACAAGAAAAAAAAAAAGGACTAATGAGCTAAGTATACTTGTCTGTATTGTCTTACAATATCATATATCTTTGTCCTATGTATAAGGTATATTACAGTCTGTATCAAAAGAAAACAAAGAGAGTGAACATTTGATATATGTGTACTATTAACCGTTACAAATCTTTTGTAAGAAGTTATTTAAAATTCATAAGTAAGGATCCAGAGAAAATAACATACCTCTATTCACTACTTTATAAGTGTTAAACAAAGTTGTTACAAGTAGTGGTGCCCGCATCTAAAGTCAACAATTATCAGCAAAGAAAGAAGTAGGGCATTATTATGTAGGTGTAGACACTGCTATATTACCTCGCTTTTTTTGTTTAGCAGCAGCAAGTAAGCACATTTTCATATCACACTTACTGTTTTTATATATATTATAGATGCACCTAAAAGCCTGATATTTTATCGTTGATCATAGTGCCAATAAGCTCTTTTATTTTTGAGTATATTATAGTCATCATTAAAACTATTAAAATTAGTATTTGTTTTTTATGCCTGCTTGATTTGAATGATTTGCATCACATATATATGCATTATAAAAAGCCCTACTCTAGAGTAACTCATAAATACCTTGTTGTTGTGAAGATTCCATAGATAACAGGGTTTCTTTCATCCTTAGTAGGAAGCAAAAATACATCTTCTGCAAAAGAAAAACATGGAAATTTACTGCATTTATAAAACACTATTATTAATAATAATAATAATAATAATAATAATAATAATAATAATAATATTAATACAATCTGAATGCTGTAAATATAAACGATGAGCAATTATTTGTTTTTTGTCATTTGTTTTTGAAACAAATTCCAAATATGTTATTACACATACTGTAAAAAATTCTAAATAACCCATAGAATATATCTATATATTTTACAGTATGTTTAATAATTTGTTATAATTTTTAATAATTTTTAAAATATTTTATGTGTTATATTTCAATAACATGCCTTTAGAATACTAAGTTTTCATGTGCAATAACAGGACTGCATTAAAATCGAAATCGCAAAAGCTAATGCGCGATATGCATATTTTACATTCCTATGATCGTCATATAAAATAATGTATAATTTATTATGAAATATATATTTATATATATATGATTCTGTTCATGTAAAATACATATCTATACCTATATATCTATATAAATAGATATTTAGGTAAAGATATATGCAGATATATATATATATATATATATATATATATATATATATATATATATATATATATATATATATATATAAATGTGTATTTAATAATAAAACGTACATATTCTGCTATGTGAAGAACATTGAAATGTAAAAAAATCAATATTTCTTGTCGGGTTTACCATTCTTGAATATGTGCGGTTGAGTTAGCGCACAAGTATGGGTGTTTTTGTTAAAGTTTCCGCACTCCATTGTCTTCTATAAGAGAAGTTAACGCAGTGATGATATATTTTTTTTGTATGCGTCAAGTTTATGCTTGTATTACAAGTGTAAAGTAAAAAGTTTGCATACGAGCGCAAAAAGCCTCTGTCTAGCAAAGGTAATGCAGGAGCAGGAGCTCTAAATAGCACTCCAGTCGTAATCTAGCCCTTAATGAGGCATAAAAGTAAAAATTAAACTTTAATCATTCAGATATATAATGTAATAAAAAAGCCTTCCAAATTACTTATATCATCAAATGTATTTCATTCTCTTGGTATCCTTTAATAAAGAGCATACATAGTTGGAAACACTGCCACATACTGTTCAAGATATGGACACATTACTGAGCCAACCTAGTTATGCCCTTAACAAAGCATAACAAAAGAACAAAGTAATAATTGGTAAATGAAGTACATAGGAAATTATTTGATAATTGCATTCTCTAAATAAACAAGGGATGTTTAATTTTGACGTTCATGTTACTTTAAGTAAAATTAATATATAACAGTGCAGTCATGCTCCTTTATAAATAGACTTTGTTAAAAATGAATAAAATGCTTTGGATAAAATATTGCACTGTATTTTTTTTTGTCTTGCCATATAGTAACATAGTAACTGTTACAGAGGATTAATCTGAAATTAAATCTATATGCTACACCTGATACATTTCACATGACAATACTATGAGCAAAGCAGCCTAATAGAAGTAGATATTTCTCTCACTAACCATTGGGGAACTTAGAGTATATCTGAAAAGTTGGAGTGGCACCTAAAACTATAGTGAATTATAACCCTGGGGCTCTGTGAATGCGCCTATCTTAGGAATCCATTAGGAAACCACTGTGGAGCCTTTAACATACTCATTTTAACTTTTTTTTTACAAAATCGATTCCAAAGTGTCATCTCGGATTTTTAAACCCTGACACAAGTTTCCTATTGGACAATTTTGGGTCACTTGACTTGGCACTGAGGTAAGCGACTGATTGAACGCCTTGAAGAGGATCTATACACCATTACCATTTGGATGGAGAGATATATGCTCACACAGAACCAACTAAAAGCCATCAACAAAAGTTCTTTATACACAAATTATTTTGGTTTACTTAGATTCTATTGATTGGACATTTCAAGCTACTTTTAGGGTGTATATGACCAGATGTATTGGATTTTATTTCATTTTTAATGACATTGTTATTGTTTTTAATATTTAACTTGTATTTTTATGGTTTTTCTCTTAAACATAATAAATTATACATAATAATACTGTGTGCATTTGTTAATGTATACCCAAATTGCAGTAGGTGGTACCTTCCACTTATTATTTAATCCTTTGTAGTAAACCTAAGAGTAGCAATTCACTACAGGGAGCTAGCTGAGCACACTGGGTGAGACAATGACAAGAAGCATATATGTGCAGTAACAAATCAGCTAGCTCCCTGAATTGCATTTCTGCTCCTCAGTCTACATACTGTAGGTATGTTCATCAACACTTTATAGAAATGAAGGTGCATTATAGAAACTATATCTGTACAATTATCTCTTCAATATTTGCGGGTAATATGTTATATATGTATTTATATATTAGACATGTGCACCGCTAAAAAATTCGGTTCGTTTTCGGTTCGGATCGATTCGGACTTTTCGAATTTGGTTTCGGATCGAATCGGATTCGGCAAAATTTGAATAAATTCGTTTCGGATTTATTCGGATCCGAATAAATTCGTTTTGGATTTATTCTGATTCGGCTGAATTCGGTTCTATTCCGTTCCGAAATTCGGTATGTTTTTAGTACACTAACACCCATTTAGTACACTAAGTCACTAACACCCATAAACTACCTATGAACCACTAAACCGAGGCCCCCCCACATCGCAAACCCTATAATAACATTATTTAACCCCTAATCTGCCGATCGGATATCGCCGCAACCTACATTATAGCTATTAACCCCTAATCTGCTGTCCCTAACACCGCCGACCCCTACATTATAGTTATTAACCCCTAATCTGCCCCCCCCCAATGTCGCCGCAATCTAACTACAAGTATTAACCCCTAATCTGCCGACCCGATATCGCCGCCGCCTACATTATAGCTATTAACCCCTAATCTGCTGTCCCTAACACCGCCGACCCCTACATTATAGTTATTAACCCCTAATCTGCCCCCCCCAATGTCGCCGCAATCTAACTACAAGTATTAACCCCTAATCTGCCGACCCGATATCGCCGCCTACATTATAACTATTAACCCCTAATCTGCTGTCCCTAACACCGCCGACCCCTACATTATAGTTATTAACCCCTAATCTGCCCCCCCCAACGTCGCCGCAATCTAACTACAAGTATTAACCCCTAATCTGCCGACCCGATATCGCCGCCGCCTACATTATAGCTATTAACCCCTAATCTGCTGTCCCTAACACCGCCGACCCCTACATTATAGTTATTAACCCCTAATCTGCCACCCCCCAACGTCGCCACAATCTAACTACAAGTATTAACCCCTAATCTGCCGACCGCAAATCGCCGCCACTATAATAAATGTATTAACCCCTAAACCGCCACACTCCCGCCTCGCAAACACTATAATACATTTTATTAACCCCTAATCTGCCCTCCCTAACATCGCCGCCACCTACCTACAATTATTAACCCCTAATCTCCCGCCCCAACGTCGCCGCTACTATAATAAGGTTATTAACCCCTAAACCTAAGTCTAACCCTAACACTAACACCCCCTAACTTAAATATAATTTAAATAAAACGAAATAAGTTTACTATAGTTAAATAAATGAATCCTATTTAAAACTAAAGACTTACCTGTAAAATAAACCCTAAGATAGCTGCAATATAACTAATAGTTACATTGTAGCTATTTTAGGATTTATTTTTATTTTACAGGCAACTTTGTATTTATTTTAACTAGGTACAATAGTTATTAAATAGTTAATAACTATTTAATAACTACCTAGCTAAAATAAATACAAATTTACCTGTAAAATAAATCCTAACCTAAGTTACAATTACACCTAACACTACACTATCATTAAATTAACTAAATAAATGAATCATATTTAAAACTAAATACTTACCTGTAAAATAAACCCTAATATAGCTGCAATATAACTAATAGTTACATTGTAGCTATTTTAGCATTTATATTTATTTTACAGGCAACTTTGTATTTATTTTAACTAGGTACAAAAGCTATTAAATAGTTATTGACTAATTAATAGCTACCTAGTTAAAATAATTACAAAATTACCTGTAAAATAAATCCTAACCTAAGTTACAATTAAACCTAACACTACACTGTCATTAAATAAATTAACTACAAGTACCTACAATTATCTACAATTAAATAAACTAAAGTACAAAACCCCCCCACTAAATTACAAAAAAAAACAAACACTAAATTACAAAAAATAAAAAAATATTACAAGAATTTTAAACTAATTACACCTAATCTAAGCCCCCTAATAAAATAACAAAGCACCCCAAAATAAAAAAAAAATGCCCTACCCTATACTAAATTACAAAAGTTAACAGCTCTATTACCTTACCAGCCCTGAACAGGGCCCTTTGCGGGGCATGCCCCAAAGAAAACAGCTCTTTTGCCTGTAAAAAAAAAACACAATCCCCCCCCCACATTACAACCCACCACCCACATACCCCTACTCTAACCCAAACCCCCCTTAAATAAACCTAACACTACCCCCCTGAAGATCTCCCTACCTTGAGTCGTGTTCACCCAGCCGGGCCGAAGTCTTCATCCGATGGGGCAGAAGAGGACATCCAGACCGGCAGAAGTCTTCATCCAAGCGGGGCAAGAAGAGGTCTTCCATCCATCATACAAGTACCAAAATACAAACAAACACTAAATTACCAAAAATAATAAAATATTACAATAATTTTAAACTAATTACACCTAATCTAAGCCCCCTACTAGCTATTAATATAGCTTCAATATAACTAATAGTTACATTGTAGCTATTTTAGGATTTATATTTATTTTACAGGCAACTTTGTATTTATTTTAACTAGGTACAATAGCTATTAAATAGTTAATAACTACCTAGCTAAAATAAATACAAATTTACCTGTAAAATAAACCCTAACCTAAGTTACAATTACACCTAACACTACACTGTCATTAAATTAACTAAATAAATTAATCCTATATAAAACTAAATACTTACCTGTAAAATAAACCCTAATATAGCTACAATATAACTAATAGTTACATTGTAGCTATTTTAGCATTTATATTTATTTTACAGGCAACTTTGTATTTATTTTAACTAGGTACAATAGCTATTAAATAGATATTTACTGTTTAATAGCTACCTAGTTAAAATAATTACAAAATTACCTGTAAAATAAATCCTAACCTAAGTTACTATTAAACCTAACACTACACTATCATTAAATAAATTAACTACAAGTACCTACAATTAAATACAATGAAATAAACTAAACTAAAGTACAAAAAAAAACAAACACTAAATTACAAAAAATAAAAAATATTACAAGAATTTTAAACTAATTACACCTAATCTAAGCCCCCTAATAAAATAACAAAGCCCCCCAAAATAAAAAAATGCCCTACCCTATACTAAATTACAAAAGTAATCAGCTCTATTACCTTACCAGCCCTTAAAAGGGCCTTTTGCTGGGGCATGCCCCAAAGAAAACAGCTCTTTTGCCTGTAAAAAAAAACACAATACCCCCCCCCACATTACAACCCACCACCCACATACCCCTACTCTAACCCAAACCCCCCTTAAATAAACCTAACACTACCCCCCTGAAGATCTCCCTACCGTATCTTCACCCAGCGGGCCGAAGTCTTCATCCGATCGGGCAGAAGAGGACATCCAGACCGGCAGAAGTCTTCATCCAAGCGGGGCAAGAAGAGGTCTTCCATCCATCAGAAGTCTTGATCCAGGCGGCATCTTCTCTGTTCATCCATCCGGAGCGGAGCGGCAGCATCCTGAAGACATCCCACGCAGAGCATCCTCTTCTTTCTTGATCCGACGACTAGGTGACTGTACCTTTAAGTGACGTCATCCAAGATGGCGTCCTTTGAATTCCGATTGGCTGATAGGATTCTATCAGCCAATCGGAATTAAGGTAGGAAAAATCTGATTGGCTGATTCAATCAGCCAATCAGATTCAAGTTCAATCCGATTGGCTGATCCAATCAGCCAATCAGATTGAGCTCGCATTCTATTGGCTGATCGGAACAGCCAATAGAATGCGAGGTCAATCTGATTGGCTGATTCCATCAGCCAATCGGATTGAACTTGAATCTGATTGGCTGATTAAATCAGCCAATCAGACTTTTCCTACCTTAATTCCGATTGGCTGATAGAATCCTATCAGCCAATCGGAATTCAAGGGACGCCATCTTGGATGACGTCACTTAAAGGTACAGTCACCTAGTCGTCGGATCAAGAAAGAAGAGGATGCTCTGCGTGGGATGTCTTCAGGATGCTGCCGCTCCGCTCCGGATGGATGAACAGAGAAGATGCCGCCTGGATCAAGACTTCTGATGGATGGAAGACCTCTTCTTGCCCCGCTTGGATGAAGACTTCTGCCGGTCTGGATGTCCTCTTCTGCCCGATCGGATGAAGACTTCGGCCCGCTGGGTGAAGATACGGTAGAGAGATCTTCAGGGGGGTAGTGTTAGGTTTATTTAAGGGGGGTTTGGGTTAGAGTAGGGGTATGTGGGTGGTGGGTTGTAATGTGGGGGGGGGGTATTGTGTTTTTTTTTACAGGCAAAAGAGCTGTTTTCTTTGGGGCATGCCCCAGCAAAAGGCCCTTTTAAGGGCTGGTAAGGTAATAGAGCTGATTACTTTTGTAATTTAGTATAGGGTAGGGCATTTTTTTATTTTGGGGGGCTTTGTTATTTTATTAGGGGGCTTAGATTAGGTGTAATTAGTTTAAAATTCTTGTAATTTTTTTTATTTTTTTTGTAATTTAGTGTTTGTTTTTTTTGTACTTTAGTTTAGTTTATTTCATTGTATTTAATTGTAGGTACTTGTAGTTAATTTATTTAATGATAGTGTAGTGTTAGGTTTAATAGTAACTTAGGTTAGGATTTATTTTACAGGTAATTTTGTAATTATTTTAACTAGGTAGCTATTAATTAGTCAATAACTATTTAATAGCTATTGTACCTAGTTAAAATAAATACAAAGTTGCCTGTAAAATAAATATAAATGCTAAAATAGCTACAATGTAACTATTAGTTATATTGTAGCTATATTAGGGTTTATTTTACAGGTATTTAGTTTTATATAGGATTAATTTATTTAGTTAATTTAATGACAGTGTAGTGTTAGGTGTAATTGTAACTTAGGTTAGGGTTTATTTTACAGGTAAATTTGTATTTATTTTAGCTAGGTAGTTATTAACTATTTAATAGCTATTGTACCTAGTTAAAATAAATACAAAGTTGCCTGTAAAATAAATATAAATCCTAAAATAGCTACAATGTAACTATTAGTTATATTGTAGCTATATTAATAGCTAGTAGGGGGCTTAGATTAGGTGTAATTAGTTTAAAATTATTGTAATATTTTATTATTTTTGCTAATTTAGTGTTTGTTTGTTTTTTTGTACTTTTCTGATGGATGGAAGACCTCTTCTTGCCCCGCTTGGATGAAGACTTCTGCCGGTCTGGATGTCCTCTTCTGCCCCATCGGATGAAGACTTCGGC